>NC_052633.1:43315062-43615062 GCF_016161935.1 Mauremys reevesii | reverse complement strand
TAAGAGAAGTGGTGGCTTCTAATCAAAGCTAGGTAGTATTCCTGTGCCACTGCATAATTTTTCAAAGAATCGTAGGTTCAAATACATGGAAGCTCTATTCAACCCATACCCAGATTTCAAAGTGCAGTCTCATCTCCCTTTCCATAGTTTATAGCTCACTGAAAGAGAATGCAAAAACATGACAGAGCAATGCAAAGGGGGGGCGGGAGGAGACTGGCCACAGAAGCAATCTAGTCTTGCTGGGATTGCCAGTCCCTTGGCATCAGCTACATAGCTGTAAGTTCCTTCCTCATAACTCTGCCCCACATCTGGAAGCAGCCTGAGCATATTGGGCTTCCTCAGGAGCTGCCAGTGCAGAAGGCATGTCATGGGTAGATGAAGGAAAGTACAGGCTAGGGAAGGGAAAAGACATGGCCAGGGTGTTTCTATACCGTGTTGCAGTACACACTAGCTCACAGCAGCTGTTACAGCAGTGATGAAAGTTAGATGAGTCTTCAGGCATATTCACTGTGATGGCAATACAATGCCTCCATTCTCAGGCTAACTCCCTCAATCCCTATGCCAAGGGGAAGGGAAGAAGTGGGACCAGAGAATCTAGCCCAGGTTTTACACTGTGCTCAGAGCATGCTAGCCCAGAACTTTGTGAATTTAGTCACGGCTGTGTGAATCCCCATACAGCATAAACAGGAGGTGGGGGGAAATTTTCAAACATATCTGCCTTTCAATGAGATTTAAGCACTTACGTAGCTATGTCTTTTGAAAATGGGATTTCAGCTCCTGTGTCACTTTAGCACTTTTCAAAAGGTATATAAAGTTTAGGTCACTGCTAGGTCTCCTTAATTAAAGGAGTGTCAAGTAAACAGCAATATAGCAACTGCATCCCTGCTGGAAACAGATGAAAATAAATGAACTTGAAATTGCGCTGAGTTTCATTAGATATTGAAACCGGCATGTTAAGACAATGAATTATGAACCCTTGAACTCTAGCTCCAGCTTTTCTACTAATAGAGTCCAGTATGTTACATTTATATGACATGGTCTTCTGTAATTTGCTGACTCAAATCAAGTCCAGTAGCACCAGCATAATCTAGCCTGACCTAATGTTACCTGGAAACAGGGCCGCCCGGGGTTGGGGGGGGGGAGGGCGGCAAGTGGGGCAATTTGCCCCAGGCCCCTGCGAGTCGTCTTCGGCAGCGAGGGGCCCTTCAGTGCTGCCAAAGACACAGAGCAACTACAGGGCCCCCTGCCACTGAAATGCCGAAGACCTGGACCGTCACCGGGTGAGTACAAGCGCTGCAGCTCCCCCGCTTTGCCCCAGGCCCCCTGAATTTTCTGGGTGGCCCTGCCTGGAAATGGGAAGCCTGACCTAATCTAGCCTGACTTGGAAATGTGAAGGGGACTCAAACACCAGTGATTTCTCTAGCATAAAAACAACAAGGAGCTTCATTTGAGAACAATCACTGCATTAGTTTTGGGAAAGAAAAATCTCAAATAATATTAGCGCTTGTGCTGGGAGTCCCTTCCACTTATACATTGGTTGAGATTATACATTTCTATTTTTAGAACAGTAAAACTTTTACAGAGTACTACAGCTCTTTAAGAGTCAAATGCTGTGTATAGTTAATTTAATTAATTAATTTAACTAATTTAATACTGTGTTATAGCTGTGTTCTCTTCTGGGTTAATATTTCACACACACACACAGACACACACCGCGATGGCACTGGCTAGAGCCAAATGTAATGAGGCTACACATGTGCAAGTATCCTGACAACTGTGCCACTATCAATCCACCTCAGTCCCAGCCTGTGGTATCCTTGCTACCTAGCCCTACCCTGCTCAAAACAGAAGCTACCAGTTGTACCGGATTCTGTGGTGGTTCTCAAAAGGTAGACAGATCTTTACAATACAATAGATAAGACAGACCACTGGATTCAGTTCACTGCCTTGATGTCAAATTTGAAAAAGTCCTCCTGAAGTGAAAGTGGAGCATATGAAATCCACCATACCACCTAGCTCTCCTCATACTACAACATTAGTCACTTTCCTTATTATCCAGTCAAAATATGCTATATTGAAACAAATTAGATTCTTAGCACATATTTCATACACTGGATCAAGTCTTGCAAGGGTTTTCTTTTATTATTTATAAGATCATGTACTGTCTTCCTACTGAAAATGAGATGGTCTGCATGAGGAAAAGATGTACAAGAAATGCAGAGAAATGAAAATCAGATATTCCCTAATGATATTTAAAAATAGAAATTTTGCTGCTGTTACATACAGCATGTTCCATCTTTTGAGATTTAATAGCTCTCTTGTGGTTTAATGGAGAATTACTTTCAGTAATTGATTATTAAAATTTAAAATTGCTAACCATCTTCATTATTAGAAGAGTGAAGATGTTATCCTTGTAATTAAAAGAGCTTGAGATTTGCTTTCATCCTGTTGACAGAATGGGTAGACAGGCTCAGCACTCCAGCTTGATGGTTTCAGGCTTCTTCTTCAACGAAAAAATAGCCAGCAAGATATTTGATGATGAAAATACAGAACATCCAAAGATAAAATAAAAGCCCTACACGCTAATTAAAGTTTTCAGGCCCAACTACTGTATGCAGCATTTATTGGCTTTTCAATGTACTTCACAGGTTAAAACCCACACACATTATTCTTATTCCAAAATATACCCTGAATTGCATCAAAAACTGGTTCCAGTGGATGTAGTGACATTTGCCCTTCGGAACTCAAAAAGTTCAGATTTGCCAAATGCTGCAGAAGCAGTTGAGGGGCTGAGAAGGATCGGATGGCCCCATTTCTCTCTCTTTAAGCAAGTGGATTGTTGGTGTAAAGGGTGCAGATTGACAGACCTGGTGCCCTTTAGTCATCCCCTCTATGGTACAAAAATGAGGAAAGGCCTTTGAAGATTCCCTGCCAATAGAATTCTCAGCTGTGCTCTGAACCACCAAGTAGTAGAGAAGTTTAGGATGTAAACTCCATATTCCCCAAAATGACAAGTGGTAAATTCAGTTAGTCTTCAACATTACTGCAACTGAGATATTTGTAGAGGTGAAATAATAGTTTATGCTATATGCCCATTCAATGGGCTTTTTGCTGAGACTACCCACAAGATTTGAAATCTCTAGGACAGCCAAATAGAGCACTAATTAAAACCATGGGTTAGGCTACAAAACAGTTGACTAAAATGGTGAGCAGGCTAAATTCTTCTAAGCTTGATCCTAAAATGTTCTGCAAGTCTGAAAGGCACAATATGACCCTAAAACAGAAAATTGTATGTGCAACCAATGTCACCACTTTCCATGCATAATTATTCAAAATGCTATTGAAAAATGTGAAAAATTTTATACATGTTTTACACACCCACAACTGCTCAGCTTATTAGTAGGTACATAAAGAAATCAGAATAGAGAGTGTGAGGGAAAGTCAACCAGGAAGCTTCCCACTTATGTAAGACAAACTTTACTCATCTGTCAAGACCCGAGTCTGAAGTAGTGTGTTCCTTCTGCTACAATTGATAATATGAAGCCAAAGTCTGTTTTAGTCAACATGGGCCAAAAATCCTATTGACTTCAACATGAACAGACCCTAAAAGTGACCACATTTTGGTGTCATGTACAGCACTGTAATCTTGCATGATCTGCCAGTTTTTGTTAGTACTTTTTCTCTCCAATATAGGAAACAATATCTTTTTGTGGCTGGAAGAGAGCCTCACAGCTGTCATTCAGGAGAATCAGGAAAGAAGTTACCTGAGCTTTAGATATCTGTGAAGTTATCAACTCTACCAAGAGGACCAGATTGAATGAAAGCTGCAGTGAGGTGGCTGATCACCTATGATATGGCCAACTGTGCTGGCACCACATCAGTTTCCAAAAGAGCACAGCAGTTCTGTTCATATCAGGTTAAAACCATACACGCACAATATTTGAAACAAAATATCCCTCATGTCACTACACTTGCTCATTAAAATCAGAAAAGGTTTTTTTAAAAAGTTTTATTTTCCCCACTTTGTTTCCTTTGACTTTCTGCATTTTTTTTCCAACTTGAAGGACCAAAAAAGGTTCTAGTCAGTGTCATTTTTTTGCTCAGTCAGTTTCTAATAAGTTTCACTTTGATCTCAAGCACTACCTTAATGCTGCAAAAGTATGTGAATCTCTTGTAGAAAAAACCCTATGCCTCGTGCATTATTTTGAAAACATCTATTGGGATTTAGGCTTCCAGGAAGTTAATATAATGTTGCCATTTGACCCCAGGGTGCCCATTTAAGACTTAACACAAGGACATTGATTAGAAAGGACAACTGATAAAATCATAAGATATCATCTTGTCCTTTTCCAAGTAATATCTTGAAACAAAAGAAATTTAGCAGATTAATATTTAAACCATGGGCCCTATACCCACCTTATTATCTGGGCTTATATTTCAAAATTATTCTTAAATAAAAGACTACTCCCTACTTAAAAAAAAAAACAAAAACCACACACCCACTACTATCTATTCCATTGAAGTTGCGTCAATCTGCTTTTTCTGGGATTGCTTCAATTTTAAACAGACAAAAATGTGAAATCTTATTGACTGACTATTTTTAAATGGACCTCTTCTCACTAAAACAAGTCACTTTTAAAGACTAGACTGTTAAGGATTAAGTAGTATGATTAGTATGTGATTTTGCTAGAATAAGTGTTCTGTCATTCAGGAATAGTGATGAGTTGCCATCAGCTCACTGAACAGTTTCAGCTAGAAAATGCTTATCCTTCCATCAATGCACATACTTTCTGCAAAATGAGACAAAACTTCTGTGAATTTTCAGTGATTGATCTGCCAATCGAGTCAATGGGCTCAACTAACTCTCCAATGTTCTCTTTGATCACAGCCCTAACATTAACATTGGTGAACCATTTTGTCTTCAGTACAGGAACTTCAGTTCAGACACCATTATTTCAAATTCTTCTGGAGGCACATGTTCTTCAGGTTCTTAATTCTAACCTGGAAGAGCACTACTTACAGTGCTCACCATTAAAAACCCAGAATTTGTCAACAGTTACCTCATACATACATCTGAAACACGATGTAGCTAGAATAGGAAATGATTGTGCAGTATCTTTAAGTGTTGACACTTAAAGAACAGTGTTTGATATTAATGTGACTATGAACCCTCCAAGAATAAAGCATGCATTCCCCAACACTTAGCAAAGTGTATTTGTAACCATTCTTGCCAATATGTATCCTAGAGTTTTCCTCTAGCACAAGCTGATTCTTTTCACTTTCCTCTAGAGTCTGGTAATGCTGTTTGCTGTATTTTATGTGTCAGCATAGATAGAAGCCATCTCAGTGCAGTGGAAATGGCAGATTGTGAATAATCAACAGCAGGCA
Organism: Mauremys reevesii; assembly: GCF_016161935.1. Lineage (NCBI taxonomy): Eukaryota > Metazoa > Chordata > Testudines > Geoemydidae > Mauremys > Mauremys reevesii. The sequence goes on along the minus strand of NC_052633.1, from coordinate 43,609,674 downwards.
TCAAGGCACTGACATGTCATTCACTGGTAACACCATGGGATGGAATGCCAATACTACTTTTAAAATATTCCATTGAGGGAATTCCCAGATTCTTAACAGTGTGCACTTTAATACATTATGTATAAGGTAGCATCCAGTTTCTCCATATAACTAGTGCTAAAAAGCAAAGGTGGTCATGGAGGAGGCAGGGGTGGGGGGCGAAACAGCAAGTGCATTAACCTTAAAATACGTAGGACATTGGTTTCCAGTTCCCACTGTTAAAAACTTGTTTTTATTACTGTAAAGGATCTATATAGATGAGCTACATAGAAAAAAGAAATCCTACTGCTGAATTTACTATAGTTTTATAAAAACAGACTGATTATCTTAACATTAGCAGGATATTACAAAGCAAGGCCACAATTCTGCAATGTGAGCCACATATGGCTCCGTGCCTGTGCAGAGCTGCATTAACTTAAGTGGTTGCCTTCTTATGTGTTGCAAGCTATGCATAGTGCATCACATTCTGCACTATCTAATGTGCCTTGGTGCAGTCAAAAATTGCCAGGAACTGGAGACAAATAGCAGTACAGAGTCAGTCAAGTACATTGAGTTTTGGGTTTTTTTAAATTTAATTTTAGAACTCTAGGTACAGTAAGTCTTCCCCCTCTCCCCGCAATTCATGATCATAGAAGATCAAAAATGCATCATGAGTCAATCCTGTGGTTATGCTCCCACAAATAGACCTACTGAAGCCAAATGAGTGTCTTTCTACCTTAAAGGAAAACTTGCCTTCTCCAGGGGTCTGTGCAAAATATGTAATCATGAATAAACTTTGACCTGCCTAATAGTTTAATAGCTAACCTATAAAAACAGATTTTTAACTCAAACTGGTGTTTGTGCCCAGCAAGGTAAGGTAGGTTTGTTTTAGAAAAGGCTACACAGTATTTTAAACATGGGTTCTCTTTACATCTATGCCTCGCAATTGTTTTTCCATTTTCAAAATTATTTAAACTTCACACACATTTGGCCTTTATTTGCTTTTTGTTGATGTTATTTCCATCAGAAGTACAGAATCATGAAACAGAGGTTGCATAAGATATTTATGCTAAAGGAAGAAATCCCACAGAATTTTATTTTGGGTCTGTGTCACTCATTGCAGCCTCTATTATGGCCTTTGTAGGTATGTTTATACCTGTGCATACTGAAAGACAATTGTAAAGCTTTGACATCAGTTAGACTGTTCATACCCGTACGAATAGTCTGATTGGCCCCACAACCTGTATATATTTCCAGGAAATTGAGGGGTGGGCCCTATGGAGCTTCCTCATATGAGTAAAGGATGTAGGATCAGGCCCCTATTTAGTACCATTAAAACCTCAAGCCCTCTGATTTTGAAGCCATGTAAGTCATCTGCACCCTACATATGGTACATAAAGGGAGTATATTTTCAACACATCTTTTTCTAAAGCAGATTTGCCAAGCCCTGCTGCCCAATAAATTCAAGTTTCCTGAATTCAGCAGCATAGTTTGTTTCAATTATTAAAATTTATTATTGTATTTTATGTGGCTACATTTAGAAGAAGGCTTGATGTTTTGGCTGGATTACAGACCCACTGTCACCTCTTCAGGTGATGCACTGTATATTAGTTGGATGTTGGCTCTGTGTCTGGCTGCAAAGTGGGAGACTCAAACCTTCAAAGCTAGCTTTGAGTCTGCCCACCTGAGGGCTTCATATAGCAACAAAATGCCTTAAAACTAATCTGGGGCAAATAAATCTATTGGGAAGTGACAAAGCAGACCTGGACCAGTGAGGCAGGCAGTGTATATTTTGAACAGTTTTTTAAAGAAGTGTGGAACCAGCATCTTTATAGAAGTGAATATTCTCTGGTCTGACTGAGCTGTACACTGCACAAGTCCAGGAAGGCAAGAGCAGGGGAAAGTCACATTTGCATTTTGCCCAATACTGCATCCAGCTGGTGATAGACCAGAACTTGGAGCAGGACAGAGTAGCCTTCAGACTCAGACTGCTGTCTTCTACAAGATTACCAGTGGCCCACAGGAGCCCTTGTAGCTGCTGGGGATGAGACAAGTGCAAAGTTGGCCCAGCCACCTGTACTGAAACTGGCAGATGCATAATTTAAGGCCAGAAGGGCTCATTGGGATCATCGGCCTTCTGTATGATACATGCCTTACAACTTCTTCAAAATAATTCCTAGAGCACATCTTTTATCCTTTTAAGGATAAAATCAAGACTGGATGTTATCAGTGATGGAGACTCCCCCACAACCCTTGGAAAATTGTTTCAGCAGTTAATTACTCACCGCTTAAAAAAAAAAAAAGGACACCTTGATTCCAATCTGAATTTGTCTAGCTTCATCTTCCAGCCATTGGATCATGTTACACCTTTCTCTGCTAGACTGAAGATCCCCATTATTAAATATCTGTTCCCCATGTAGATACTTACAGGCTATGTCAGCCCTGAACCATTTCTTTGTTGATCTAAATAGACAAGGAGCTGAACTCTGTCTATCAACCCAGCAGTCATGTACAGGATGAGGGGATAGAAGCCCTAAACACAAGGGGAATTCTTTAGGGGCAACTGAGTTTGTTTTCAGTCTGGTGGGTCAGCACAATGCACATTTAGCTGTCCACCTCTGTAATTAGGAAGTTCCTGCTCCAAACAGGGACTTCTGCTTGGCTTCTGACTTAACATCTACATGTTCTCTCTACCCAATTGGCTGGTGAAAATACCATTGGTGCCCACAGATGAGGTAGACAGACCTAAAATGTCTGTCATTTGCACCCATGATTGGTTACAAATGCTTGCACCTGTAGTTGATTGCAGGGGCAAAATTAGAGGCTATTTTTGGAAGTCTAGCCATTAGAATCCTAACATATTACCACCACAAAGAGCACAATTCTCCACTATCTTGCCCATTGTGTAGTTTTTATCTGTGAATGCAAAATAAGTGTAAAATTTTACTGTTCCAATTTGGGGACATTTTACACTGTAGAAGTCTTCATATGATGCAATGTAGAGGAGAATCAGACCCACAATTTCCAATTGATCATCAGAAAAAAGTGTGTTGAGTTTAGCCAACAAGTGCATAGGAGAAGATGTACAGGTCCTTAAACACACACTATATAGTATGAAGGATCTAGTATTCTGTAGATTTATGTATCACCAGAAAAGCGTTTGAGTATTTACAATGGAAGAATGGCTACATTTAAAGTTTAATACATGAAAAGCAACATCCCAAAACAAGGGTTGTTTTTTTACTATGCAGGAGCTCCATAGTTGTGCCCGGAAATCTAAGGGTATCCCATTTCCCTTACACTCAGTCTTCTTACAAAAGACCCTCAACCAAGCAATCATCCTTTTCATAGATATTGTTTTCTGCGGCGCTAGCATGAGACTAGTAATATGGACATTTACTTTTAACTATTAAACATTACCATGTTGATTTGGTCTTGCACACAATGGGAGTTTTTCCCCCCCAACATTTACCTGAATTAATTTCAGGAACTGGAAATCCAATGTTTAATTTTCCAAGCATTACCACCCATTGATGTCTGGGTGGTTTAGAATGGCTGAAGTAATGAAGGAGAGATTATGTCAAGCTATTAATAGTTTTTAGATTCCATAGCAATACAGGGGAAAGTGATAGTTTTAACTCCCCCCAAAAAGTAAAATGGTTCACTTTCTTCCAAATCCTTTTCTTCTTTTTCTAATGGGGGTAGGAGCATCTGTGGGCACAACACAGCTTCCTGCAATCCTCTCTTGAAGTTTTGTTCTAAAGAAGCCTGAGCTATTCTTCTTCCAAAAAGATAGTCCCTTGTTTTAAGAACACATTGCAACAGGCCAATAGATAAAATGTCAAAAATCAGCTAGAGAGTGAATGTTTTACAAGCTAGAATCAATATTTATTATATAGATTTAGATGCACTTATGGACTATGAAGTGTCCTGAGCAAGTAAAATTTTTGCCTACAAGTATAACAAAGACTTCATTAAATGCTTTCCCCAAAAAGGTCTGTTTTGCTATAATAGAATATTAAGTGATTTGAATTTTGTCTAATTATCTTTACCTTGAAAATTTACTATTAGGCTTTTCCTTCTGTTCTTGTAACCATGATAATTGTTGTCTTTTAATATAGCTATCAGTTTAAAAATATCTTCATTAGCATAAAATCACTAGTCAGTTTTGATGTTGTTCAAAGGGCTGAGACACATTGACTGATGGACTAGCTGAGATGGTTATTTCCATGCTATGGTAAACTGAGTGATTAGCCGCTAATGTGTTTAATAGAGAGGAATTGCTCAATTCCTCTGAGTTTCCCCCTGGTTTTAAATCCATACCTACATGGCTTACCTGAGGAAACTGATTGCATAGCACTATGTGAGGTAGAGTCTTACATATTCCAGTTCCATTGCAGTGGATAGGGATTTATATGGAGGTTTTGCTTTTCTGAAGCATGAATGAAGTACAGATGCTAGATAGGTCATTTCCTCATCAGCATCAATGCTAATACAGCCTACAGACTGCTGTGAATCAGATGTGGGCAGATTTACTGGCAGACATCCAATGTAGACATGGGAACTCCCCTGGTATTTGCTCAGTGAGGTCCAAAATCTCCTGAAGAAAAACCTGTAAAAAAACTCCACATTAGACATTCACAATTTTGGCTGCATGCTCCCTTTAGGGGTGGGGAGAAGGGGAAAGGGATTTGAAGCAGGCCCCACGGAGCAGGGTAGGGCTTCTCCACAAGTTGCTAGGCCAGCCTCTCTACAGTATTCCCCTCCCTACTGCCAGCAAGACTACGCTCTTCTCCCTCAAGCTCTTTTCCACCCCCACATCTGTACAAAATCCCCTGATCTGATAGGAGAAGCAGACTCAGCATCATTTACCCCACACAGATCTCCCAAGTCTTCATGAGTACTGCAGCCTTTTGTTCCCCTACATTCGGTCTTCCAACCCACAGGCTTCCCTCTGTGCAGAGTAGCCATGCAAAGGCAATTTTAGATTTTGGAAAAGGACAGCATACCACAGAGCCATTGATGCCTCTCCCTTAGTAATCTATCACTAATCAACTGATGGTTATCCATGTTGTTTAGGAGTGTGAAACAGCCGCTGTTTGTGCCATTGAGTTTTGTAAAGGGACCAAAAAACAGCACCGACGCAAAGTCGATTTTAAATCTTTTTTTAAAAAAAGCCTTACAAAACATTAAGAACAGAAGGGCAATAATAGAAAAGTAGGCTATGTAGATCCAGACAGAAAAGTCTGGGAACATACAGAGCCGAGTGATGATCTTAGTAACACTTAAGTCAATGGCATTATCCCAGATTTACACAAGTACAAGTCACAGCAATGTTTGTCTCAGTATAATTTATATATGTTCTTCTCTTAAAGTCTCAAGTACAGTCACAACACGTGTGTACAATTCCTTAAACAATTGCTTTAGCGGTCTCTGAAGAGTCATACCATGAAAATCAGGACATACAATGGAGAAGATGTCTGCATCAGCTAAGCATTACAAAGGGCCATATCCTATCCTACCCTATTGGTACAGCCAGTACATTCCCACCGCTTTCAATGTGGTTGAGAGAGTGGAAGTCAGTGCTGAATCTGACTCATGGAGTTTAGGTATCCAAGGTCTGATTTATGGCAGACCTATTAAAGCAACAGATTTTCTACACACTGCTTCTTCCAGCAACATTTTTTTGCTTCTTTGTTGCATTAGCCTTGTCACTATCACTTCAGGTGTCCTTTATTGCTCATAGGGTCAAGAAATACATATTTTAAACTGATTCATTACCCTTAAAACACTGCACACCTCAGTACATCCACCTCCACCCTCACAGGTGGTCACATGGCAACCCTCAGCCTGGAACCAGAGAGAACTTCATTCAGAAATCAATATTGAAAATAATCCATTTTCTAGCCATTAAATAATTCACATTTTCCTGCCCAATATGATCATTCACATAGTATTATGGCAGTGCCCAAAATATGCAAGATTCTGTACAAGTAGAGCCAGACCCTTGGACCCAAGAAGCTTACAATTTAGAGATGAGAGACAAACCACACCAAAACAACCAATGTAATATTCAGGGTGGAGTTACTATGCCTACTCCTAAACATATACCTGCCAATACTTCGTTATGTCTATATGTGGCAATATCCACATGGAATTTACTGTAAATTCCATCTCTAATGGGTGCACATGTACAGCACTTAAAAGGTCTGAAAGCTTGAGATCTTCTTGTTAAGTTCACAGCTTAGCATTTGGAAGCGTTATAGGAAATCTTTTCTCCTCCCTACTCTTGACCCTTTGAAAAAAATTCACACACTTAGTATCATATGTAGAGTGATAGATGGAAGTGCTTTTCCCCCCTGTTTGCCTGCCATTCCTAAAACCAATGACATTATTAACCTCTGTTTTCCAGCATCTAATAAAACTGTTTTGCTTGTGACATCCCAGAATAAATGCATCCTGGAATATTCTGTTTGGAGTTAAGGTATGCAAGAAGGAAAAATAATGATATGAATGATAAATGGAATAAAGATTTTAGGGAAATTTTATTGTATTTAATTAATCTACCATTTTTACTAAGTTGCTTTCAAGTGAAATGGCTTTTTACCAACTCCTTTTGAAAAGGTTAGAAGGGTATTCCCTGAGCTACAATCATTAGCATATAGATGTCTCTAAGTGTTAATTTCTGTTTTCATTGAATGACTGTAATTTAAAATGAGGCCCTTGCAAATCAGTTAACTTTGGCCATTTGAAAAAAAGATAAGAAAAATGGACTCAAGCATGAACCCCAGCAAAACCTGCTTCTTAAGGATAAATATGTCACTATTTAAGAGTCTTCATTGCTACATGCTGCATGTGATAGATTTCAGGAATATTATGGAGAAGGGTGGGTACTAGGATTAGAGTCCTATTGCTAGGTGATGAAATCCATTAATAGGGTTAACAATAACAAAAAAGAGAGGTTATTTTTTCAGTTCATTTTTTAAAAGAAAGTTGAAAACCAGCCTAGAAATTAGAGCTATGGCAATTAGTTTTATACCTACAGCAAAACCCATTGAAATTTTTCCTTTTCAGTTTCATGTAATAAAAAGGGAGAATAATTTAGAGCCTGATCCAGCTCCTAGTGAAATTAATGGCACAGCAGCCATTGACTTCAGAGGGATCAGGACAAGGCATATTTTTAGGTTTTAGTTTTAAACTATTTAATATATGTGTGGTGTGAAATGCCGTAGGCCCTTTCAAACACTTGTGCAACAAAGCATGAACCACATCATGCTCCTTAACAGCAGAAAGATTCTATTCAGCCTGTGTCCCCATCGGACATACACATGCATATATAAATAGTAAATATTTATACAAATTGTTTATATTTATTAGATGCAACATGCATACCCTGCCTATAGTTAAGGTCACCTGACACTTCCTATTTTAAAAAACGACAGAGTCCTGCATCCGACGAAGTGGGTATTCACCCATGAAAGCTTATGCTCCAATATGTCTGTTAGTCTATAAGGTGCCACAGGACTCTGTCACTTTTTACAGAATCAGACTAACACGGCTACCCCTCTGATACTTCCTATTTTAAGTTGCTTATATCTTTGACAAAGTTCAACCATTTGGGCTAATGCTTTCCATGCTGAATTATTTGGAAAATGATTTGGCTGTTGCAGAGAGTAAGATTAGGGAAAAGATATGTTGTTTTGCCCATGATAAATAGTCTTACCACTGTTTTAGAAGTTTAGTGTCTACGTGCTTTCGAGTGGAAACTTGAAATTTAGCAGATGTGCAACTGAATCTAACACGATAGCTGCTTATTCAGATCAGACTAGTACAGCAAGTTGATACTGCTATGCATGGTTGCTATTAACAGCTGGATTTGATCCAGCAATTTAGAGGTTAATGCACTGTAGACATTACAAGCCTCCAGAGTCATGCAGACCCTGTGTCTGCTGAAGAAAACAGAGGTACATGAATTTCTCTCATCAATGAGGATACATGTATTGTAGGCAAAACCTTACTTATGAGTTGATTTGCATTAATGGACTATTTGTACGAGTAAGAACTGGTTACCTCTAAAAGGGGTATAGGATCAGCCCCTTTGATCCTCATGCAAGTAGCAAGTTTATCCAGTTCCACGCTGATTGAACAACTTTATATCTGCAACACTTCAATAATTGCATGAAAGTGGCAGATTTACCCATTAAGGTGCTTTTATTTGTTGATGACCAAGCACTAGTTGCTCTCTCAATTGATGACATTCAATTTAGAATGGATCACTTCAGTCATGCAGTTAATCATTTTGGTTTCACAGTCAGCCTAAATAAAACTGAAGTACTGTACCAACCTGTACCAGGAAATGCATAGGTCTACCCAATTATGATCAACAGTGCTCTTCTCAAGTCCATACAGAAGTTTTTCCACCTGTGAAGTGGCATTCTAGGACTGCCTACAACCGATGAGGAGATTACCCATCCCATAGCCAAGGCCAGCTGTGCATTTGGAATACTGTCACACTGCCTAGGGAACAGGGCAGTCAAAATAAGCACTAAGCTAAATGTATATTGGGCAATGCTCCTATATGACTGAGACATGGACAACATGCCACCACCACATTAGGAAACAATCAGCGCCTTAAGCAGTCTTGGGTTTGTTTGCAGGGACAAGATTCCCTATATTGAAGTCCTTAATCCTTGGCAGAAGTCTGGCATTCAAAGCCTGCTTATAAAAGCTCAGATGCTTTGTCTGGACATCTCATCCATATGGCCAACTTGAAAATATGCAAGGCCATATTTTATGGCTAGCTAAAGCAAGACACCTGTTCTCACGGTGGCCAGTACAAACAAAGAAGTCAAATTGAAAGCATGTCAGGTTGACCCCAGGAAGTGGGACACAGCCTACAAACAGAGCAAGATGGTGGCAGATCTGTCATGTTGCCATTAACTGCTTTGAAGCAAGACAATCTTTTATGTGAAAACAAACTGCACAAAGTAAGGATACAACAGCCTGGAATAGCCATGGACAATCTTATCTGTCCTATATGCAATTGTTTGAGACTCTCATTAGGCGAACATGTATATGCAAGATCAGACCATAGTGTTTTGCTGAATCCTAGTATGTTGACATCAGCTTGAGACTACAGCATCATCATGTAGTAAGCTTACAAAATAGTGCATATCTACAGATCATTCCCCACCCCCCATCCATCCTAGTTTAAAATTAAAGACTTTGAGGAAAGAGTTTAGCATGCACTTCTTATTCCAACCTCAAATCAGTCTTCACCAATGCAAATAAAAAATTAAAAGCAGAGGGAAGCAATAAGTTTTGTAGAAATTTGTATTTAAAAATGTCAGATGAAATTTCTGCAATTTTCTCCACCAACAAAATTTGTGTTTGTTTTTTTAAAATACACACACACACAGAGCCTGGCACTCCCCTTCCCTCCAACAAACAGCACATGCAGACTTCTTGTGCTCTGCTCCTAATGTGTATATTCTTTAGAAACGCAGATAATCAAAAAAGAGTCACAAGGGACACAAAGTAATAACATTAACTAATGCCATACAGTAATGTTTATTTAACAAATCTGTGTTGCACGCCTGACATTTCCCCTGGTATCAATTTATTTTGTTTTGCTTTTCTCTGATAGCAGCACAAATGCATTTAAAATGTAAACTTATTTTACACATACCAAAGTGTATACACAAACAAAAACATATACATCTTTTTAATGTCTTGTGGGAATACACACTAGAGATGTGCAGAAAGCCCAGTGGCCAAAGTAAACAATCTAGATTATGGAAAATGTTCATTTTTAGCGGTTCTAATAGCTACTACAACTGCATCTATCATTGCACAGTATATCACTGCATTGTGTTAGATACAAGTGTTGCAAAGTGACAAAATGATTCTGTACATCAGAGTCCAATCGGAAATGAAATTTGCAAAGGGAAGAGGAGGGGATCGGAGAAGTCTACCCAGTCCATTCACACTGGCAGTTTGGAGAGTTTACACTTGGCAATTTTTAGAAGTAATTAAAAGTATCCAGCAATTCTCTGAACAAAAATAGGACACTCTTCTCCTGCCAAACCTTTTACTGCATAACTTCCATTGTCATCATTATAACCCTTAGTTTTCAGTCCCCTCTTCTCATCTGCCTTAATTTTCAGCATCAATTCATTTCTTCATTTAGAAAGCCAGCCCAGCCAACTGGCCTCTATTTAAATAAAAGAATAAATCATTTTTTCTCTCTTATTTTGCCCTCTTTGTTGTCCACTGCCCAAGACATCCTACTCTCTTGGCCTTCCCCAGTTCACTAAATCATTAATAAATTATAAAATCTGTGCTTTCATATCTAAGAAGTATATGGTTTAGAGTCTTATGGACAATGACCAGAGTAATCATCCCCTCTCATTCAGCTGCTGTCTCCCATAAGTCCTTTGCTCACAGTATGAAGAGGCACGACCTCACCCCCACATTAATAGGAAAGATTATCCTTTCCAGCTCAGCAATACCCCTGGCACTAACGGCAGTTTCACTTACTGTCACCAAACTAGCTGCTGCCAACCTAATGCAATGTCCGACTACCTATATAACCCTCATTTATAATTTAGATCTGTTTGTTTCCATGGAAGGGGAGGGAACCCCCCCACACACACACACACACTCAACCTGCTTTTCCACTTCTAACAGGGATTAGGAACCTTCTGGTGTACAAAATTCTGGTCAGAGGTTCTGTCGTAGCTAAAAATGCACATTTACTGTAACCTAGATGGTTTACTTTGGTCACTGGCCTTTTGGAACATCTCCAGTGTGTATTTCCACAAGATATTAAAAATAATATCTATGTTTATTATATTGAGTATACACCTTGGGAGGTGTAAAATAAGAGAAAGGTGTCAAACATACAGAACTGGGTTTTGAATCCAGTGAGGACACCTCCCAGTTCCATATGAACCCTGTGATGCTGCAGGATTGAAGATTACCATTTGCATGATTGTTGCTACCACTGTTATACAATTGCAACACATTTTATGCAAAGTGTATCATGTAAGGTCTCAATGGAAAAATTACAATCTGTCCAGTATAAAGTATCCTGTTAAAATGCATGTATCATCTTTGTATCTGAAGTTTTGAATATTGTGTTTCTTGGCAAGTACACAACCAAACACTTGTAAATCTATCTGGGGTGTTCTCTCAAACCTCAGGAATAGACAGCTGTGCGTTGATAGCCCATTGAGACCACTCATCCCACCCAGTAGGCTTTTCTTGTGGATGCCTCAGAAAGCCAGGAGTCACTGGCAACTCCTGTGATTCAGAAACATACTAATGTTGCTGCCATAGAAGGATCCAGAATGGGCTGCTACCATATGACATGTTATATTTTGCCCAGCTGCCTACTAAAGAGGGGGGAAACTATTCCCCCATGGTTTTTGTCCTTGAGAACATACTGTATATCATTCAAAGATGATATATGTTACCATATACAATGGATCATTTAAAATCTCATTTCAATTTGGGTCAACGAAGTTAACAGTTATGTATGTTTAGTTTATCGGGTACCCGATACACATGTTAAAAATCTTGTGCACACTAATTCCATAAACTTTAAACTAAAATTTCAATGAAGACTTTCAGCAAGTATAGAAAATTCATCATTTTACATAGTGCAAGAGTTGGCTAGTAACAAGTTTCTGCTAGCACATGGTCAAATGCCACAATCTCTGCTCCTATTATGTAGTATGTTCATATTCTAGGTCATTTTGCACTTGTCAATTTAAAAAGATTACACTAATTTGATCTGATGCCCTCACCCAATCCCATGGCATTGCCTCAGTAGGATTCTCTTCTCTCCAATAAGCCATTAGTAGGGCTCTATGTCTTTCACAGAGGTTTCAGAAGTCATGGATTCTGTGACTTTCTGTGACTTCTGCAGGGGCCAGTATGGCTGATCCCAGGGCCAGCTGCTCAGGTAGCTCCTGAGACAGCCACACCAGCCGCTGCTCTGGTAGTCCCAGGACAGATGGAGCAGCTGCAGTCCATGGCCCCTGGCAGCTGGTGACACTGCCCCGCACCGACAGCAGAGCCAGCCCCCTCCCCAAGATTTAATCGCAGATGTTTATACTATAAGTTATGGACAGGTCACAGGCTATGAATTTTTGTTTTTTGCCCATGACCTGTCCATGACTTCTACTAAAAATTCCCCATGACTAAATCGTAGCCTTAGCTGTTAGCTACTAAAGATGAACCCATGCATTGAAATGATGCCTCATCTTAGAAATGATAAAAAAACCCACAAACTTTCCAAGTCAACTACTACATACCTCCACCAGTGTAGCACGATTTATTTGGTTCATCGTGCTGTAGTCGTCAATTCTGCTCTTTTTGCTCTCCCCACAACAGAGCCCTCTGATGTAAAATTGCTGGAGTTGCTGCTTCCAGGGATGAAAAGAACTTTCCAGTCTTACATATGCTTATTTCTATTGCCAACTATCTAGGTTGTTATACCACCATTGTGATGAGTGTATCTGAGGTCTTTATCATTTCCCCCCTCTTCCCAAAAAACCTCTCACCCAGACCTCTCAATTGCTGGAATGAGATTGGATTTACTGAGCCAATTATAAACATACTTGTTTACTTTTCCCTCCATAGTAGTGTTAGCACTAGACTAAAATCCATTATTAAAGTCACTCCATTCCCCTCTCTGCTACAGACATTATGCTAGTCTGCCCATGCAAAGACCATCAGCCCATATTCCTAGATCAGCCGAGGTGGCATCTTACTGCTAGGGATATACTCTAAGGACTGACTGCACTGATTCCACAATACATTCATCTGTTCATCTGTGACAAAATACTTATTAGGCTGTTCACTGCCTTCTCCTGGGTGGCCTGTTGGATCAGTTCAAATGCGTGATGTCACCTTCCAGTAGATAAAGCCTCTAGAACATACCAAAACCAGATTTTGCCCTTTGAGGGAGTAATATGTTCCCTGGTTTCTATTAACTGTAGATGCACCCCCTGGCTACATATACATTTTTTGGCTTGGATACATAAATCTTTTTTAAAATTTATTTAACCCACTTCAATTTGTTATTCTTTGTTTTATAACTCTTATGTAGGCCATTAGGACAGTAGAGTAGAGGGCATTACAGGATGCAAGCTTAAAGGAAAAGTCTAAATATACAGAAAAAATATAAATGCCTTAGGACTAGATCTAGTCTGGAATTGTTCAACACAACATGGCTTTGATAAATCAGCATTTTCCAGAGAAACCAAGAGTTTCCACAGGAATGCATCAGTTTCAACAAAACCTTCTAAAGGGCAAGAAGGAGTTTGAGCAAAACAGGGAGGGGAGCAGGGAGAGATGACATGGAAACATGTTTATTCACATAACATCCCATATAAAACAAAAAAGTGTCAAATATTAACATTACAGTACACACACAGAAGGTAAAAAGAGTCAGACCCTAAGCAACCCTTACACATGGATCACCAAGGCATCACCACCAAGTTAAATTTTGACACCTTTCAGTTTTAGGTTAAGTCAGTTAATAAAAAGTATAGTCAATCTGCAGCACACAAAACAGACCCAGCCCATCACACCCCTCATCCCCTGCTACTCTGTCCTTGTCAGATTTCAAAACAAGGAGTTTGGCCTAACCCAGTAAGAGATCGGCCAAGCAGGAACCAGGCTGTATGTGGGCACTGTATCTCACACCCAAAACAAATTGGGGCTTGAAGAAAACTAGTCCCAAACAGCTGCTGCTTAAAAAAAAACACAGGGGCAATGGAGGGGGAAAAAATGAAACTTCTTATCTAAGGCCAAACAGAATGCCACACATACCACAGAGCTGCTTCTTTCTCATGGCTAGCAAAGGAACAGCTACCTGACCCTTCCAAGACAACCAGCTCCCCAGCTGCACACAACTCCTGTCCACCGGAGGGGAGGTAACTAGTGAAAGGAGCACAGAATTCCCCAGGGAAGAAGAGTCTCTGCAGATCCTCAGCATGCTGCTGAGGGACCACTGCCTGAAAATCAGAAAGGACCTTATTCTGCCCCCTGCCCCCCAACCATGAGCAATCCATCCAGCTTCCATCCCCACCAACCATCAGCAATGGGACTGCTTGATCAACCCAGCCTGGTTAAACAGCAGAAAACAAATTTATGAGAGCCTCAAAGTAGCTCTTCCAAGAGCCATGGACTAGAAAACACTTGGTCAGACTAAATACTTTGCAGGAGTCCCCAGGCATTGAAAATGCCATTGTAGAACAGTGGTAGAACCTTTTATAGAAAACCCCATTGTAGAACTTTTCTGCCAGATGTAGTCAGCAACAATAAGGGCCAAGTTCAATATCTAGGAGTTCCTCCTAAAAGGACTGGCTTGAAACCCCAGTAATCTGGGAAAACTCATCACCCCTGGGTGCCCCTAAGGATGTGTCTACACTGTAATTAGATACCCACAGCTGGCCTGTACCAGATGACTCGGGCTCACAGGGCTTGGGCTAAGGAGCTGTTTAATTGCAGTGTAGACATTAGGGCTTGGACTGAAGCTTGGGGTCTAGTACCCTGCAAGGTGGGAGGGTTCCAGAGCTCGGGCTGCAACCTGAGCCCACATGTCTACACTGCAGATAAATAGCCCCCTTAGCCCAAGTCAACTGGCACAGGCCAGCTGTGGGTGTCTAATTACAATGTAGACATACCCGGAGAGGCAATACCTCTCCACCCACAAGCACGGAGTCTGCATGTAATAAAAGGAAAAAAATCTTATTGGAAAGGGAACCCAGAATTAATTTGGGAAAACACCACTACATGTACCATATTCAAAAGCATGAAACCATAAGCCAAAAACCACCCCACAGTATTTTGGGCAACATCCTTTGCCCAAGTTTCCCCATTTTGGGGTGGGAAAGTCCAAACAGTGTCTCTCTAACACACCAATCCCGTCTCCCTCCATTGCACCCACTCACAATTGGTTGTCCTTAGTGAGCAAAGTCCCAGAGTTGCATTCACATAAGTCCACCTCCAACCCTAAAAAGACAGAACAAAGAAAAAAGGGGGGGGTTGAACAATGCTGCCACTGCCTCTGCAACTACCTCACTGCTGCTTTCTCTGCCTCTGCTGTCCTCTTGCTGCCACTTCTGCAGTGCTGCATTCAGAGGTTCCCCCACTTAGCCCAGCTCTTACTAATTCCACCTTTTAGTGATTTCACTGTGTAGTGGGGGAAGCTCTGTGTTGCTGCCTCTTGGTTATCTTGCACTGCAATACTGCCCCATACAAGGTCCAAGCCTTAGCCTCTAGACCTCCTCATCAGTGATTTCAGCTCTAGTAATCACTGAACAAAAGCAAGGATGCTCAACTGAGTAAAAACAAAAATGATTGAAAGTACTGATGTGCAGAGGGTCAAATTGTGTCTAGTACTCTTCAGAGTCCACATCATCAGTTAGGCATATCTGTGCCCAGCCCCTCTCAGCTTCAATGGGATTTGGCATTCCTACTGCCTTCTTAACAAGGGAGAGTCAATTTAGGGTGACACTTTTAATCAGGCCAACTAAGTATAGCTCTGCTTCCCTCAACTCATACAATAAAGATAACAGTTCATTACCTGTGTATTCAATATTAAAGTGAATTGTAACCCAAAACCAGCCCCCCCCCCAAAAAAGTAGTGGGCGATGGGCCTCTCATCCAGGAGCCCCCAGGGAGATCCAGACACACTAACTAGTGCAACAATATTGAGGCAAGGTTGTTTGCAATCCAAATCCAGCCCCAAAAAGTAAGTCAAGGAAGAAGCCAATGCCATTTCTGCAGCAGGCCCTGCACCCTCTCCTCATCCCACTCCCAGTTCTTTAACATCTATTGTTCAGATACTCCCCACCCCTCAAAAACCCAACATTAATCCCAGAGATTCCTGGGATAGGGCACACTCACCGTCTTCCATCTGTATGTAACATTGCTGGTATCCTCTGTGCCAGCACCGCCTCACCAGGTCTTCCACAGCTCAGCCCTCTGCCCAAGACATATAAAATTCAAACCCCTTCCAGGGTAACTAAAAAGTCCAAAAGAAAATTCAGGCAAATCCAAATAATTTTTCTGCTTCAGTCTCTGCAGTCTCTTTAACAGTCTCTGCTTCCACTTAGAAACCCTATCTCAAGGATTCCTCCCACAGGAACCTATGCTACTGCCTGTAGGTTTCTCTCCATAGGAGAGTCCTGACTCCTCTGCAGAATCTCCCTGTATCTTGACTTGCCCCCTTTCCCAGGGCTTGCCACAGGGATCAATTCTGCCCATGTGATCTTCTTCCTCAGTCTGCCTACCCTCCCCAGATCCTTCCCAGAGAGGAGAAACTCTCTGCTCTCTCTCTCATGGATCTCCCTCAGCTGAGCTCAGCTCTGTTTATGTAGTCTTCTGCAGCTGAGATCAGTCACTAACTCTACTTCACCCAGATGGGATTACTAATTGCCCCAGCATAGCTAGATCAGGAGCTAGTCTAAGGGGTTACTGCTAGGTCATGGGCCAGACTGAGCCCAGCTTGCCTTAAAGGGCCAGCCAGCCTGTAACAGTGCCCCATTGCAATTGCTGGGGCAACAGAAGGGGACTACTGCATAAGAAGCCAATTGATTTGGGAAGAGAATGCCTGTTTGTATATTCACAAACAGGCAAAGTGCCCGCACATCACCCTCAGATGTGATAAAAGTGGAGATGTCATCTGCATAGGTCAACGGACAGACTGGGAAAGCATCCAGCACCCGTGGCACAGAGAGGCTGGTCACTTGGCTCCAGGCTCAGGGCATAGAATACCCCGGGCAGAGGGCATTCCTGATAAATGCCTTTGCATACTGGGAAGTAGCAGCTAAGACCCCCATTAATCTTTAAAACACTAAAAATGGTCTGATACAATAAAAAATATGATGTAAACACTGGCCAAATCCCAAGTGCTTTTACATTTTTTAAAAGATAGCTTTTGACAGAGTTCACCGTGGCTTTTGCCTGGTCCACTAAAATAAACCCCACATGCAGATTAAGAAGTTTGCTTATAGTAAAAATACCACAAATTAAAAATAAGTTATCAAAAATACAGCAGTTTAGAGATACAATATGTTTGATCAAGGTGCATCAAAGAGTCCATTTGCCTATTTGCTAAAACCCCGGATAGGATTTTATAATCAGAACAGAGATGGGAAACAGGTCTCGTTTCCCTAAATCATAAAGGTCCCCTTTACATGGCAGCAGGGGCAATTAGTGACCCGTGGCATGTGAGGGGCACCTTCTTCTCCTGGACACATTTCAACACTACCAGGAAAATATCAGAATCAATAAGATTCCAAAAGTGTTTATAATATTCAGAGGGCTGTCTATTGAAACCTGGGGTATTACCCATAGAGAGCTGCAGGACTGCAAGAGAGCTCCTACAAAGAGAGGTGCATTTGGATAGCACATCTCCTTGCCACTTGGACTGGGAAACACCTGGTACAGCTCATCCATTACCTGGACATCACAGGCTTCAGGCAAATACAGAACTGTAAAAGGAAACAGCTGCTCTCCAGATCTCTGCAGCATCAGTCATTAGATGACCACCAGGTAGCCGAGACTGTGAATCTTCTGGTGATCCATAGTCTTTTTCTCTAAACCAAAAATTAATAAATAAAACCTTGTGGGAACATCGGTGTCATGCAGCTGGGTGAAACAAGCCCAAACCAGGACTTCCTAAACCTTCCCCCTCAGTAAGGACCTCAGATGCTGGTATTTCTCTCACACTACTTGTCTGACTATAATTATGTCTCTCCCTTTTCCTGTGCATGCTTCCTACTGGCACTTTAATGCTAAACCATTGCAGAACTTGAATTTCACCTAGGCTGAGTTCTGGTAGCATTGGCAGCTGCAGAAGATGCCCTTGTGAGAGTCCCTGGGACAGTGGTGGGATGTCAGGAAAGCCTAGTACACCACAGAGAAGAGAGAAACAATGGAAAATAGGCTATCTGGAGAGACATGAGCCAAGGGGAAGTCAACATGCCCTGAACCATCCCTGAATGCTTCCTAACCTTACTCAGCAACTTCCTGAGAGAAAAATGTTTCCTGCAATCGATAAAGGTGTCTCTCAAAATAAGAGCAGCTAAATGGGCAAAGCACAGCAAATCTGGGAAACAGGCCTCAACCTCAACTCACTGCTCCACTTTAGTGCTACCTAAGAAATCACTGATCTCGTGCACACTTTGCCCACCCTCCTGTCCAGCTGACTGGCTGGGACATCAGGGACCAGCAAGGACTCAGAGGTCATCATCATCCTCTTCTTCACCTTCAGACTCCACAAGCTCAGAAGAGCATTGGGCTACTGCTGCAACACCCCCATCACTCACAAGAGAGATGCACTCCGTGGGAGTGCTGACATGTCTCTCCTCTCAGGAATGGCAGGCACAATGACATGTACAACCAGGGGCCTGAAGGATCACTATGCCAGGCATGGAGCCATCACCCAGAGCCATGTTATCTTGTTCCACAAGGCTCCACCCGCAGCCAGAGCTGACAGCTCAGAGGCCTCCAGCTGTTTGGCCTTTTTAATAACAGCCCCAGGCAGATCTGTTTCACTAGTCTGCTTCTCACCCCCATCTCCAGCAACTGTCTCCACTTGCTCTATGAGGAGGTGCTCCTCAGACTCTAGGACTTATTTCTGCTTGAGCACAGGTGATGGGGCCACAGTAGAGGGCTCCTCTACGGGGACTGTCCCCTGAACAGCAGCAGAACATCTAGGGAGAGGAGCGGGAGCAGATCCAAGTTGTGCAGACAGAAGCTTTGTCTTCTGCTGGCCCTATGATGTCCCTTCCCCCTTACTCCAGAGCCAGCGGTACATGGACATGATCCCCTCAGGTGACCAGGTTCACCACACAAGAAACATTTCATACTCTCAGTGGTGGCAAACACTGTATAATCTGTCCCATCTCCAGGGCTGCTTAGGGTCATTTAAAACCACATAAACCTGGTGTTGGGAATAACATGTCATACCTTATGTCTGGACTCTTACATGCTAGCAGGATCATCCAAACGGGAGAAACTACTTTCCCATAGCAGGAGAGATCAGACACCAGGGTCTCATTGCAAAGGAAAGGAGGGACTGGGAAAATCTGTTTTAATTACAGGGGTAAACAAAGGGAAAACGGGACAAAAGACTACTGACCCAGAGCCCTGCCAGGACCAAACAATTCACAAACTGCTTCTGGGTCAAGAAGATCACTATAGATTTGCTTGAGAGGCAGATTTTATGTTGGCACAGCCAATAACCTCACCTAAACTCAGCAATAGGTCCTCCACAGAACAGGATATGCAGGCACACATCAAACCCCAGGGTAAGAGTGCTAAACCCATCTGAAAAGGACCTCTGAATGAGTCCCCTGTGTCCCGCATAGGTAAAAAGCAGGGGGAAGGGAAACACCACCACCCAAAAGAAACAAACCAGTAACAAAGGAAACCCAAACTAACAGAAAGACGGCTTGTGCGCACAGCACATACCAAACACAGCCTCACTCTCAGAAACTGCCACAATCCCCAGAATAGCCAATAGCCCAGTGGTTAGGGCACTCACCTGGGATAAGAGAAACCAAGTTCAAGTCCTTGATCCAAAGCAGGTAGAACAGGGACTCAAACCTGGGTTTCCTACATCTGAGGTGACTATCCTGAGGTAATCACAGAGGCAGGAGTGCAACTTGACAGCTACAACTGTGACTGAGCAGCCCTTTTTAGGATCCACTTTGCTCACCCTGCACAGGGAGGGGGCTAGAAAAGGTACCCTAAATGTAGTCTGCCTTGCCTCCCCCGAACTGGATAACCACATCCACAACCACATGACTTACTGCAGTCAAAACTGAACAATGAAATTTGGAACCTGGATCATTCAAACCCTGATGGACCACCTGAAAAGCAACCAGCACATGAAGTCATGGGAAACCCAAGCCCTCGATGACCAAAATGGGAAAGGACCTTGTGGCTAGGATCCCAGTATTTCGAAATCCAATGTAGACAACAGGAAATGGAGAAACAGAAAAGAAGGAAAGAACACACTGCAGCCCGACTCAACAATCCAGATCCTCCCTTTCAATTGTGACAAGAACTGTGGATCCTGGATCAGTCTCATTAGCCACCTGCAGATCCACCAGTGATAACTGGCTATCATTTTATGGAAGACAATCATCCTCAAACTCCGAGGGATTGCCTACAACTTAGGAAATCAGGATAACTACAGTTGAATCACTTATTTTATATATGAAAAATACTTCCATTATTTTTCCACTGCTCATAAATCACATTCACAATATATTATGAGGGAAATGAAAATCTGTTTGAAGCCCCTAATTGGAAATAAAGAAGTATTTTGCACAAACAGCTTCTCCTTAACCAGATGGTTTCCATTGGTATTCACTAATAAAAAGCCTGGTTAAGGAGCTTATGTTCAGTTACTTTGAAAGATGCCAGGAACAGTACAATTATGCAAGCAATTAATCTCATTCCGATGAGTCTCTCTGTCAATTTCCTCCTGGTATTCAACAGCTATTACAGCATATTTGGTTTCATGCTGATTTGATGTCCACCTCACAGAACAGAAGATCTTTCATCAGCAAAACTGTATTTTTTAGCTTGATGGGACAAGTTTTTAATGCAAATTTAGCAACATTTGGGGATATTATCATTATTTTAGCATAAAATCCTATAGTATTTGTGCTACAGTTTTACTTCAGTTCTTGATCGATAAATATCACAGTACTAGTAGAGTATATACTGTATTGTTCATCAGAATTTTTTTGGCCCTTAATTTCTTAAACTGTAACTATGTTTGCTACTGAATTTTGTTGACATGTTAGTCTGTACAAAGGCACTTTTCCATTGGCATGTTATTGACCCATTTTATCAGCAAGGGATCATCATGTGAATTTTACCAGTACCTGCTGGACGCTGCTTGCTCTTTGGCATAATACAACCTTTCAGATATATCCACTCAACCAAATACATTTTATACCAAAATAATTTAAATTCAACTTGAACCCAAGTTGCCACATAATATCAAACTCATGTATTAGCCCCATAGATTTTCATGTTATATTTTTCATAGCATGGACGAAATGTGTGTATGCGGGTTAGAGGTTTTTCAGATTTACAAACCCCCAACATTTTAATGCTGAAAAAATACCCAATCACCATCATGCATGAGTTAAAAGAAAACTGCTGCATAAGATTTTTTTTTAATTTGGGGGTACAAAATGTGGATACTCATCATATGAATGGCAGCCAGTTGTAAAAGCTTTCCTACTCCATAACAAAAGTAATATCCCTCATCCACAAAAGGATATTTCATTGCCAGGCCTCTGTTCACTACTCAGATCCAATAAGGAAGCTGAAATCTTCCAGTTGCCTTCAAAACAGTGACAGTTTCTGGTTTGGTTGGAAGAACCAATCCTTAATATTTTGTTGTTGTTCTTGTTTTAACCTCACATAGTGGTAACTGCTGCTGGTGGGTGGAGGACCTTATCACCTCCAGGGGAAGCTCTAGCCTGAGGTCATTAAGGGCGGTGGTAGCCTTGTTCTTTACCTAGACTTTTCACCACTTCAGAATACAGCTGCAATAATCTCCCTTTTCACCTATTGCAGGCCAGATGGCTACACAATGCTAGAATGCAGACTTGCTCATCATGACAATGCATTAGTGACCTCAAAGCTCAATTACCATAGCAGACAATTTTTAAAATGCTCCAGCTGATAAATCTCAGCAGCCTTCTAAGCCACCAGGTCGCAGGGCACAGACCACCTCTGTATTATGCTGTCTTCACCGGCTTGCTGTTGAATTCCACATCAAATTCAAGGTTTTGGTCTTCACCTTCAGGGCACAGACCCCAACTTACTTGAGAGATCAGGTCACTGATTCAGAGCGATCTTGATCACTTGGTAAACAAGATGCAAGCAAACAATTTGTGTTTTAATGTGGCTAATTGTAAATGTATACATCTAGGAACAAAGAATGCAGGTCATACGGACAGGACACGGGATGCTATCACATGATTGGGGGTTGGGGTGGATAATCACCACCCCTGAATGTGACCTCCCAATGTGACACAGTCACCAAAAGAGCTAATGTAATCCTTGGCTGCATAAGCAGGTGTAATCTAAGTAAACAGGTTATTTTGCCCCTACATTTGGCACTGGTGTGACCGCTGCTGAAATACTGTGTCCAGTTGTGGTGCCCACAGTTCAAGAAAAATGTTGACAAATTGAAGAGCCTTCAGAGAAGAGCCATAAGAATGATTAAAGAATTAGAAAACATGCCTTATAGTGATAAATAGATTGAGCTTCTTGAATTTATCTTAACAAAGAGAAGGTTAATGGATGACTTGATTACAGGCTATAGGTACCTACATGGGGAACAAATATTCAATAATAGGCTCTTCAGTCTAGTAGAGAAAGGTATAACATGGAAGTTAAACACAAGTTCAAACTGGAAATAAATGGTAAAATTTTAACAGTAACCACCGAAACAATTTATCAAGGGTCATGGCAACATTGACAATTTTTAAATCAAGATGGGCTGTTTTTCTAAAAGATACGCTGTAGGAATTATTTTGGGGAAGTTCTGTGGTCTGTGCTATACAAGAGGTCAGCCTAGATGATCACAATGGTCTTTTCTGGTCTTGGAATCTATAAATCTCATCCTATAAGAGCATAGTCTCCCATGGCTAGAGCAGTTGAATTGTCAGCCTCAAGAGTGAAGCTGGAGACAGAGCTTACTCAGTAACTAACCCACAGACCTGGAACTCTCTTCCAAAAGAGATTGGAATGACTACAAACCTCAGTGCCTTCAGAAAGAAAAGTTTGACCCATTTGTCCTTCAATACCCCAGAAGTCACATTTTTCAAACAAAGGGTCTATAAAAATTAGTCCCTAACAAAGAAAGTCTTGTGGTTAAGTTACAGAACTGAGATTTGGCTTCTGTTCCTGGTTCTTTTGCAAACACAGTATAGCATTAGGCAGGACCCTTAAATCTCTCTGTATCTGTTGCAGGACCCAACTGCAAAGTGGGAATACTACTACCTTGCTACTTCACTGGGAGGGGGTTGTGAAGTCCATGTATGCCTGTACAGTGCTCAAGTGAAAGCCACAGTAGTACTTAGAGACACAAAATGGTGGAGAGGAAGAAGAGACACCTTGTGTTCATTACAATAATTTAGTCGCATACTCTGTAGTCAGATACCAAAGTGGTGCTCATGTTGCAAGACAGATACATTCTCTTCTTTCTCCTACAGGTGACATGCTTAGTGGTATTCCTTGATTCTGGAATTTCCTCTCTATTGTTCCATCAGAGCTGGCGTTTGCTAATTTTAAGGACATGCTGCATGTCCTATTGCAGAGACCTTTGCCCAAGGACACAATAAAGGGGACTGTACGTTTTGTTTCTTTGGGGAGGGGAGGGTTTCATTGAGCCTACTTGTCACTGAGTTCCAAATGCTATGTATGAATACCTGCACTTGCAGTGTGTGACAGGAGTGGCATTATGAAAAATAATCAGAACATTTTAAAAAATCAATGTTCCATATAGAGATTACATGTGAAAAGAAAGCTCTAACAGGAAAGAAGAGTGCTTCCTAAAATAGTACAAGGGCAGAACAAGAGCTTTTTAAAAGAACTTTCATTACTTTACACTGAACATATTTGCAGTTTCCAAATTTATGGGTGTAGCTGTCAACATGTGTATTTGCTTTTATAATAGCATTCTGGCTTATTGAGGTCACCTGGAATTATTGTTCTTTTACATTCAATTACCTTTTGTACAAGTTCATGCTGATTAGGGTTCCACCTGCTCAGTTCCTTACACCATCTTGATAGGTGGCAGGTTCATCATCAGGAAGGGGCAGTTAACTTACCTTTACATTTTAAATATCTGATGAAACTTTGAAGAGTATGAGGACTTCATTCAAGAGGCCACAACTCTAGAACAACTGGCTTATTTATTAAAGTGTCTCTTCATAGAATGTAAAATATTAAAAATACCTGTTGGAACCATTAGTCTGGAAGGGCTGGAGAGCCACAAGCTCAGTGTAAAAAACTTGAGTTAGAGAAGGTCACAAAACAAATCAATCGCATTGCCATGCTGCCTCATTGCAACTAACTGTTATCACACATTGGTGCAACATCACAAAGCAATGTTAGAATGCTCCACTGATTAGTTTGTCTTTCTCATACTCCATTTTTCTCCCAAGCTTCTTGGCTACTGGATTGAAGGTGGCATTTCTTTCTCTCATTTCTTCATGACCTCTCTTTATTTGTTCTGCATTCCTCCACACAGTCTGAACAGGAGAGCGATCTTGTGAGGGCTGTTTCTTTCCAGCACTATGGTACCAGCCAGAGCATCAGAATCTCTGATCAGAGATTCCAAAATAAATCCTTGCAAGGACCCTTCCAGCAACATGAGGCTCTTGAGTTATAAGTTCAGGATTGCTGAAGAATAAGTCTGTCCAGTGTGCCACCAATTAGTGTACAATTGTTTCCTATACGACTTTCTTCACAACCTTGTATACTCTTAAATTTGAATACCTCCATCACTTCCCTTGGAAATTTGTTCCCTAATTCATTTGACCTATTGCTCAGACTTCTTTTGGTTTCTTCTTAATATTCTCAGTTATTCTTCCCCTTGTTAATGTTCATGCCTTTCCTCTATTTATTTGTCGACTTGTAATACCCACTCCCATAGTCTATGTTTGGCCAAGTTGCAGTAGTTTATTAACCTTTGCTTGAAGGTCAGGCCTTCCAAGTTCTTTATCATTTTTGTAGCTTTTCTTTGGATCAATTCCAATGTGTTGATTTCTTCCCTGAACTGGGGGCAAGCAAACTGTCTAGCATACTCCAAATGTAGGCAAACCACTTCTCTGTGAAGAGGTCAATTAGCCCCTGCTCCAAGATGCTATTTCTCTGCCTGAACAATGTAGTATTGCACTGGCTTTTTTGCCACCCACATCACATTGTAAGTTAATATGCAGTTTATCATTATACCAATTTTTTCACCATTACTGCTTTGAAAGCATCTCTTTCCCAACATCACAATAAGTACATGTGCTTTAACCCTTCATTGCCACATTTCCCCAGAAGCAGATTTGTCATATTAATGAAACATGTGGGTGTAGCACTCACATTACTTTCAGTTGCACTTTTATTGTTATAGAACGTTTATATCACTCTGCAAATTTACAGAAAATAGACAAGACACATTCCCTGTCCCTGAAGAGCGTAAAATATATCCAGCAATCAAATGCTCCTCCATGATAGGTCATTCACCAGTAGTAGTAGTTCAAAGTAGTTCAAAGTTTAAAATGAAAGGTGAGATGAAATTGTGCAAAGAGAAAAGGATAAAGGAAAAGAAGTTGTGCAGGGAGAGAAAAGACTAAAAAACCCAGAAAGAATACCATCAGCTAGTTCTTTCTGATCTTTAGAACTAATGTGATGGCAACAGTAGGTTCATTCTTCTGACTCTGAATTCACACAAGATGTTTAGCCTTAGTTCAAAATGAAAGAAGCAGTAGGAGTGGAACAGATGTTTCTGATGGCCAAATTAGTAATTATTTAACAGAACTAACAATAACAATCAATAATCCTTTTGTAGTAAATGGCACTATCCTAAGCAAAGAGCAAGCTATTAGCTTATTACAAGTATTTTCTTCTACAGCTTTGCTTCTTTCTTTGAGTCATTTTGTGAGGAATCCCTTTTTAGCACCTCAGCACCACTGAATATGCTGTGAATTGGTGTGGCAATTTATTTATAGCTACCTATAGACTCATAGAATCATAGGACTGAAAGGGACCTCGAGAGGTCATCTAGTCCAGTCCCCTGCACTCGTGGCAGGACTAAGTATTATCTAGACCATCCCTGACTGGTGTTTGTCTAACCTGCTCTTAAAAATCTCCAGTGATGGAGATTCCACAACCTCCCTAGGCAATTTATTCCAGTGTTTAACCACTCTGACAGTTAGAAAGTTTTTCCTAATGTCCAACCTAAACCACGCTTGCTTCAATTTAATCCCATTGCTTCTTGTCCTATCCTCAGAGGTTAAGAAAAACAATTTTTCTCCCTCCTCCTTGAAACAACCTTTACATACTTGAAAACTGTTATCATGTCCCCTCAGTTTGGTCTTTTCCAAACTAAACAAACCCAATTTTTTCAATCTTTCCTCAGAAGTCATGTTTTTCAGACCTTTAATCATTTGTGTTGCTCTTCTCTGGACTCTCTCCAATTTGTCCACATCCTTCCTGAAATGTGGTGTCCACAAGGGGACACAATACTTCAGTTGAGGCCTAATCAGCATGGAGTAGAGCAGATGAATTACTTCTTGTGTCTTGCTTACAAGACTCCTGCTAACACATCCCAGAACGATGTTTGCTTTTTTTTGCAACAGCGGCTTTTTTTGCAACAGCGCTACACTATTGACTCATATTTAGCTTGTGGTCCACTATGACACCCAGAGCCCTTTCCATAGTACTCCTTCCTAGGCAATCATTTCCCATTTTGTATGTGTGCAACTGATTGTTCCTTCCTAAATGGAGTACTTTGCATTTGTCCTTATTGAATTTCATCCCATTTACTTCAGACTATTTCTCCAGTTTGTCCAGATCATTTTGAATTTTAATCCTATCCTCCAAAGCAGTTGCAACCCCTCCTATCTTGATATCATCTGCAAACTTTATAAATGTACTCTCTATGCCATTATCTAAATCAGTGATGAAGATATAGAACAGAACCAGACCCAGAACTGATGCCTGTGGGACCCCACTCATTATGCCCTTCCAGCATGACTGTGAACCACTAATAACTGTTGTGTTTGTTAGCTTCTAATATAGTTTTCATTGATGTGTATAATGTGGATTCCTTATGTTTTTTTTATTTACTGACCACCAGCGGCATAAAAGGTCCTGTACAAAACAGAGAACAATATCATTTCAAGTGTAAGCATCCTATTACCAGCTGTTTATTGTAGGTAAGATCACTCCCATTTTTGCAACAAATAGCATTAACTGCCAATAGTGTTATCAATTTACAGAGCACAGAAAGAGGAAATAAGGCAATACATTATTTTTTAATTTCTCTTCATATGCTTCTCTTAATTTACCTCAAAGAAAAGACAGGCATGGGTCAGTTAGTGTAAACCTAGAACATTTTCATAGAGAGAGAGAGAGTGTATGAGCTATTATTCCCATTGCAACTACAATGAAAGCATCATTTTATTTCACCAGTGGTTTTCAACCTGTGGTCTGCGAACCCCTGGGGGATCCACAGACTATGTTTAAGATTTCCAAAGAGGTCCATACCTCCATTCAAAATTTTGTAGGAGTCCACAAATGAAAAAAGTTTGAAAACCACTGGGTTACACCTTTGCTGATAGTGCATTGAAGATTTCCAATTTTGAAGTCTTAGGTCTCAATCCAGCATAGATTTGCATATCTGCTTAATTTTATGCACTGTGAGTAACGCCAGTGAAGTCAATAAGCCTATTCAAGGTACATAAAGTTAAGCTCCTGCATAAGTCTTTGTAGGACTGGGGCCTTACGTTTTCTTTCCTACTACAGAAGCATAAACTGGGCCTTTTTGGGTACAGATGTGAAGGAGTACTGCACTGGGGTAATAAGTTCAACAGTGTGGAAAATGAGTCCAATGACACATCCTCAAAATTATTGCTCCAGGGGCCTTCTTCAGGTGTAACTAAAAGCAGAATCTGGCCCTGGCACATCACGTGAAAGACAAGAAGTGTTTGAGTATAAGGTGTTTAAATAAAATCATTTTAAGATGTTTTACTATAATATTCTAACTAACAACTACTGTTTTCAAAATGGGGAAAGGGTCAGTAGTTTGAAATAAGTATTGGAAAACAAAATCACCTTAACCTATATCCATGATGAAAAAAGTACAATTTGTATGGAATTAAAACATTAAGCAAACATCCTATTTGCAATATTTAAAATGCTGCTAAGTTAGGATAAGGTAAACAGTAGGAAAAAATGAATATTTTAATTATCCTCAGATAGTCTACATGTTCTCAAATCACACCCTAAAAATCAAACTTCAGAAGAATATAGAAGCCAACACACATGTGAAAATGGATATTACAAGTGAAGTGACCTCAAATATATTTATATATTGGAAAACATGTTAAGTCAAAGGACATAAAAGCTGCAGCTTCAAACACTATTCACAAGTTAGGAGTGAGAAAAGTAAAAATAAAAATTAAGCTTTTACTTTGTGTAGCTCACTATTTATCCAAGGGCACTTCAATGTGTAATTTACGCATCCTGACAGGTGAAGCCAGAATATCAACATTTAGGCTATGTCTACACTACAGCTTATGTCGGCATAACTTGTCACTCAAGGGTGTGAATAAGCACATATCCCCGAACGACATAAATTACACCAACACAAGCACCAGTGTAGACAGCCCTATACCACCACTCATTGGTTTTATTATGCTGACAGGAGAGCGCTTCGTCAGATGCAGCACAGTGCTGTGTGTGTAGACAAGCCCTTATTGTAGGGACAAGGTGGGTGAGGCAATATTTTTCATTGGACCAACTTCTGTTGGTGAAACAAACAAGCTTTCGAGTTGCACAGAGCTCTTCAGGTCTGAGAAAGGTACTCAAGGGTGGAACAGATTGTTTAGCATAAGAAATTAACACATTCCAAGGGATTATTCAAGGTGAAGTGGCTCATTAACACCTCAGCAGTCACAGGACAAAAGTGGGGGTTTAGTGGGTTACAGATTATTGTAATAAGCCATAAATCCAGTGTCTTTATTAAGACCATGATTTTTAGTGTCTAGCAAAATTATGAATTTAAACTCTATTGAAGATAAGAGCAGCAAAGAGTCTTGTGGCACCTTATAGACTAACAGACGTTTTGGAGCATGAGCTTTCGTGGATGCATCCAACGAAGTGGGTATTCACCCACGAAAGCTCATGCTCCAAAACGTCTGTTAGTCTATAAAGTGCCACAAGACTCTTTGCTGCTCTTACAGATCCAGACTAACACGGCTACCCCTCTGATGCTTGATCTATTGAAGATGTGCAGTTTCCTTTGAAGATGAGAACTGAGAGGTCATATAGGTAGTGATCATTCTGTGAAAAGTGTTTGCCCAGGGGCGATATGGTGTTTGTGTCTTTTATAATTTTTCTGTGTGAGTTCATTCATGAGCATAGTGATGGTCTCATTTTACACACATAGTTGTTATTGGGGCATTTAGTGCACTAGATAAGGTATACCATGTGTGATAGGCATGTGTTGGCCCCATAGATCTTGAAAGGTGTGCTGTGGGAGGAATACATCATTGTAGCAGTGGAGATATGGCTGCAGATTTTGCATCTGTTGTTATAGCAAGGTCTAGTGCAGCTTTGAGTTGATAGGCCCTAGTCTGTGGGGAGCTTGAAACCATTAATGACATAATTATTTTAAAGGGGAAAAAACAAGCAAAAATTTTCTGTCAGCAAATAACTTTACTACCATCTCATGTGATAGGTTCACTGCCGCCTCTGAATTTAATCCTCTCTCATGTCCTTCTCTGCTTTTAAAAAAAGTCTTTCAGGCCTTTTTTTTTTTAATTAATTATACAAATCATTAGTATTAAAAAGGTAATGTAATGGTTTCAAGAACAAGCTTCACAGACTATCTGCATATTTAATCATCTCTACTAATAAATTTTTAATCATTCATTGAGTTCAGGTTCTTGTCTTGAAGCTTAACTTGATAACAAACCTAGCAACTGGTAGAACTAATTGGTACAGAACAAGTGAATAATTTATAAGAGGAAAAAGCACTGGGTGTTCTGAAGGTGCGCAGAGACTGCCAGTCGCAGATATTTCCGGGAGGCAATAGGCAAACAGCAGCAGATGGGAGGAATTCCATGATACACTGCTGACATCCAGAGGCCAACTTTCAATATTGTTCACATTTCTTTCGGTTGGACTATAAAGCCAACTATAAAGTCAGATTCATTACATTTTAAATATTCATACATTTCATTAAAGTTAACATTAATTGGGCTACCATACACATTGATTATGCATAGACCATCAAGTGTTTAACCTCCGAAAGCTTGCAAGCTTCAAATAACACAGTATGTCCCATCTAGGATGACTTCAGCGAAATCTTCAGCTATGGCCTGAATTAGGAAAAATTACATTCCAATGCTAAAGGATAACAATTTAAAATATCAGAGAAATAATAAAAAAATTAATTGCGTTAACTGAATGGGAGAATTGGTGCAAGTTATGTCTTGCTACCATATGTTTGCAAAAAAAATAACTAATAAAAAGGTAGTAAAATCTCATTGACTGATAGACTATTTAAAATATAGTGTGGAAGCTTCCAATTACATATTTATAAAAATGTTTAACATTCAAAATATAAATTAGAGTCAGCTGCTCTTCTTTTGGGGAAAATGATCATTTCAAATTGTACATTATATTAAAAACAAGATGATTACCTTTCCTGGTTCAAGAGATCAAAGTCAGTCATAATAAAAAAAAAGAAATCTACAAAATAGATTTTTCTTCCCTCAGAGAAAACAGAATACTACAAATCCCACAAATAGAATGCCTATGCCACTGGCAACTTTTGACAGAAGACTGAATTCTTCCCGAAAGAACCAAATTTTAGCCAGTGATATATCTAATGTTGTAGTATTTATTAGGTTAGCCATGACTCAAAGCACTTCAGATCATACTTAACTTTAAGCATATGCTTTAAGTCAATTTGACTTGAGCACATAAAATGCTTTGTTGAATTGAAGACTTGCCTGTTACATACAAAAAATTTACAATCTTAATAAAACCTTGGAGTTTTTTACTTTACATTAAGAGAGTTAGGAAATGGCAGATATGTCACGTAAACTGAATTCTGCTCTTTGAACATATGTATTTGATAGTCTTTAATTATATAATCAATTTTCTTTCCTCACAGATCCCCCTCCCTCAGGGCACAGGATAAAACATGCTCAAAGAATGAGGTAGCTGTTTAATACTTCTTTTTATTCTCATCATTCAGTGTGTGTCACTATGCCTTATTTACTGTTCACCATCCAAATTCTGCACTGAATACTGAATTCTCTTTTCAGGAGGTTTTCTGTAACAGTCAATGCTGTAGTATCAAAGTGTCTCTCAAACTTTAATGAGTTCATTTACCTGTGAGATAGGAATGTTTATCATCCCCATTTTACAGAGTGCCAACTGAGGCACAGAGACTACAGCCAAAATTTGCAGTGTGAGCTCTAATTATGGTTCCTCAACAATTGGGCACCCAACTTGAGACATCTTGGAACAATTTTTCAAAGTATTTAATATTTTTAATGTCCAGGAGTTTTGCCATTGACTTCAAAGTGTCCCAAAGTTCACCCTTTATACATTCCATGCACTGTGCAGACACTAACTAATCCTTACAACATGAGGTAGGTGAGAAAGTATCACCCCTATTTTGCAGTAGAGGAAGCTGATAGAGAGTCCCAAAGTCACATAGAAATTAGATGGTGGAGTCAGCATTGAAACTCATGGATTGCCTTCTCAACTTGGGCATCAAGAAAATGAGAAATATATAATTAGGGGCCACCTGGCAAATTTTTGGTTTAAGTGACAGCATCACATTGAAAGTTTTGGTAGAAGCAAGAATAGAAGTAAATTTATCCTGGGTGAGATTCATCTGTCTTATTCACTAGGTGGCTTCCAACTTTTACTGCAAATGAGGCACAGTCCACCCCATGTAACCTTAATGAGTGGCTAACAGAGAGCTTGATAAACAAGTCTGTACAATTTTGCCTGTTTAAGACTTTTTTTTAGAATGCCAATAGTTTTTACATATTAACCTCTCATTCAAGTTGCTTTTTCAGGTACTTCTACCACTATAATTTGATCAAAACCATTTTTTTTAAAGTGTTGTCTTTTAAATACCAACTTCAATTTTTACTACTTATAATGTTTGGGTTTGATCAATGCTCTCAAAACACTACACAAATAAAAGAAAACGTGCATATTTGAAAATAAGATTTTATATTCTCAGACAAATTTCAGCATAATTTTCTGCTTTAGACTATTTTGTCAGAAGGGTTGTTAAAGTAAAAAAAGACAACATTTTTGTCTTGAATACTTCCCAGGTGAAAAGCATCAAAAATGTTCAGACAGTATGCCAGCAGACTGTGCTATCTTTTTCCATTAATTTAGCATTTGTGAAAAGTTCTGGATTGGAGAGCCATGGAGTCCTCTGTCCATAAGACAAATAAAGCAAAGTTGGTAGTTCAAACTCCTAAATTTACATTTCTCATCCCTGACCTAGAGCAACCCAAGGTGAAAGGATTCGGTCTCCACTTTCATTCAGTGGTTAACTTCTCCACGGAGAAAGCTGATGACTTGAGTGCCAAAATGGCAATTATGGTATTTTTTTAAATGACGCTTTCCCGCTATGAAATGGACCAAAGTAAACAACTTGTTTTAGGCGTCAGATGACAACCTGTGGTCATTTGCCTCAGACAGTGATGTGGAAGATGTTTCTCTCTTTCTCACATTTGCAATCCCTGGAGCCATGCAATGCCCGCAAGTAAGCCTATATACATGGTTAAATTGGGGTTCAACAAATTTCATTAAATAATGCAATAGCAACTTGGGAGCATTTTTAATTAAAATTATTCTTAGAATATAATTTGAGTTTATTTTCAGGTTTAAAAGTTGAATGTATTTGGGATGCAAAAACCTTAAAATTCCGTATTAATTTGAATGAGCAACACAAGTTGCATCTTCAATGCACGTTCTGGAATGTTGCTCCTCTAAGGCCTGGTCTCTAGTAGAAAATTACACCACCTTAACTACATGACTCAGGGATGTAAAAAATCAATTCCCCTGAGCGCTGTAGTTAGCTGAACTAACCCCCACTGTAGACAACATTAGGTTGATGAAAGAGTTCTTCCTTTGATGGGACTACTTGCCTCAATGGGGAACCCCTCCTGTTGGTGTTATGTCTGGTAGTGTCTACACTGAAGTGCTACAGTGGTGCAGCTGTGGTACTACACTGTTGTATTTCAAGTGTAGACACGCCCTCGGGCTCTATTGTCATTTTGAAAACAAACATTTTTACATTCAAGAGGGAAGGGGCTCTGGTGTGTGGCACAGATTGGGTAGGGTTTTTTGTTTGTTTTCTTTTAGTTTTTATGGAAGTACTAGAAGCCGTGTAGCTATTTAAAGCACTTTTGGAAATGGGCTGGTAGCTAATATTGCAAATTTGAACTATTTGCTTTCCAATTGGTCAATAGTGCAATCTTATCAGCAGACTGTTAATATTGTAGGCAATCGTTTGGAGGAGGGTTTTTAGTTGTTTTTTTTAACCACACACACACAGACAACCACAATCCAGTTTAACTCTTATCTTGGGAGGGGATAGCATTCCACATACCCTTACTTCAAAAATATAACACTAAAATCAGGGCCCTCTTACATGCCTATGGATAAATAAAAGATTGCACATGTACACATGCACATTATGTGCACTGCAAAATAATATATATGCATGCTCATACACACAACAGCTCCAAATCTGTATAATAAAATGTGGCTCAAGTCACTACTTAAAAGAGAAAACCTATAAAGGGTACTATCACAGCAGCAATAGTACAATTCATAACACAACTGATCCAGAATTAGTCAAGATATTAGAAGTAATTTTAATGGGTTAATTCAGAATATTTTCACTTTTGAATGCAATAAGCCACAAAATAGTATTTAAAAATATAGTGCAAAATAATTTTGATTTACAAAGTAAGTACGATCCAGCTTCTAGAGTTTTTCCACCCAAAGTTGATGTTATACTCCACACACACAATTTCTATTCAACAGTGTAGAGTATTTCTGAATACAATTAACTCATTTATTAGTCATGTATTACTAACAAGGAGGCACCCTCCAATTTTATTTTGGTAAATAAAGTTGCATAATATTAAAAATATCTGTTTGCATTTGAAAAAGATTCCAGTGCTGCAACATTACATAATTTCACATGAAATATTTTTTTCTGAAGCTCATTTGACTGTAAAGTTATTTTGCAGTGACAATTACAATGCAAAGTACTTTCTGTACGGAGCATATAAACTTTTCTTTGCATCTGAAAATCACAACCATTTCAAAATATTGACTTTTCCCCCTAGGAAATTGCCTTGAAAAAGTGTTCTAGGATCTCCTTTTTTCTATTTGGTGAACCAACTTGGTTTTGGTTAAAGAGCAATTCGGGCACAATAGTGTTTTAACTTGCAAGGTAATACTCCTTTATTGAGCTGGTAGAACTCCACAAGCTGGATGAGATCAGTAAATCTGGTGTGACCATCATCCAGTGTATAGAATAGCTTTCCATCATCTTCCAGCTGTAAAAGGAAAAAAACACAAAAAATAACAAAACACTATTGAGCTACAGTGTTTGTCAGACATTCAAAATATGTACATTGTTGATCTTTAATGAAATCAGGCCTTGTGACATCTTTGTGTAGATTCATTGTCCTGAATTATTTATAGTCTGTGGGGAAGGGGAGAAGCTTAGCGTTCATTCATAGCAAATTCAGAAGTGACCAGTAGAAAAGTAGTGCATTCTCTAACTTCTTGTCAATTTTAGGCAAATGCATAAGGTAAAAGGAAGCAAGACTGAATATGTATTAGAACATTAGGCCATGAAAATTGCTAACATCAGCCTATTATGTCTTTGCTTTTATTCAGAAAGAACATCTGATGATATCACATGCAAAGATTTAATTGGAACCATAAAAACCTTGAGCCTTCATAAAACAAGAAATCTGAATTTAGGCATTCTCTCTCTCCAAACAAAGAGGTGTCATATTAGAACTACTTTTTATCCTATGCTCGTTATACTCAATTTTCTGTGTACCTAGTATATTTTGTGGAGCAGTAGGTGGCTGTATATTCATAGTTACTTTCATGCATTGACATAGCCTTTTGCTGCAGAAGGTGCTTCCAAGCAGCAGCCTTCTACTGTTGATTACCATGATGGTGGCAGTACAGTAATATGTTCATTGCTACCGGAGGGAGCAACAGGGGAGCAGGAGGAGAGGAAAAAAGAGAGAAAGACTCCTGCTGCTCCAGACAGCAATGTGTATACTAGCTCGCTAACCACAGGAAAAGAGGAGGAGGAGGAGGAGGAGGAGGAGAATACCCACTGTAAGGTTACCTTGGCTAACTTTAAAATGCATACACACACACACACACACACACAAAGATTTACAGGGAATATTTCCAATTTTAAACTATTACAAATGAATAGCCCCATAATTTGCATCACCTAATTAATTCTTAAACTAATTCTTTGGCTAACAGAATATCCTCAATCAGCAGAAAAGGGAATCTGAAGCCCTGGTACTAAAACATTTGATACTTAACAGTAATATTGATCAATTAATGAATGGCAATTTTTCAACAGTGGATAGTAGTGTACAAAAGAAGACCCTAAAATGGTGATCACATTGCAGCATCAGTTACTGCAGCATAGAGGAAAGATGGATAAAATTAGTTCTCTTACCTGTAATTAAGGTTTCTCAGTGTAAGCAGCAGTTGCACTGGCCACAACTACTGGGTTATCCTACCCATTCTAAATCTGGAGGCAGCTTCTAAGTTCCTTTTTTTCAGATTTCACCAGTCCAGGACAAACACTACTAGGTAAGGAAGTGTTAACATATCTCACACTATGGGTCTGATAATGCCTATTTTCCAGCAAGAAATATGAAGATACACTGTCATCCATGGGACTGCATGCATACAACTATCATGCCAACATGATAGACATTGCAGAGCTGAGGCATTTGTTAATCAGGAATTAAAATTTAACAGTATTTTTTGTTATTCCCAAACTGATGTTTGCCTTGAACTGAATTGCATGAATATTTCGTCAAGGGAAACACAGCTTTTCAGCAGATTAATGAAGAAAACAGTGTCCAAGAATCTGACATGTTCAGCATGTTTGCAAGGTTGTTATTCTGAATGATCAAGTTTTTATTAGAAGATGATTGTCCAAGAACTAGTGTAATTGTATCCCTTTACTCTCTCAACTTGAGCAGCTGAATAGCCATTAGCTTTCTAGACATTAGAAGAGCAGAATATATGGAGATTAATTGATAGTGGCGGCCCAGAGTCATAAAGCATAAATTGGGAATGGAACATGCAGCAGTGAAGGATTTATTTTTTTAAAGGAACATTCAAACATTTTCATAGATGGTGCATCTCAAAGAGAAATTGTCTCCTACCATTTCCCCTTTCAGCTTTCCAATCACACATCCATTTGTGATCGTGCAACATCCCTGCATGAATTGCTAAATAAATTGCTAATATTGGAGAAGCTGGAGAAATGCTGCTCTAAATACAGGAACTCGTTTGATGTGTTCTCTCAGATCTGGCAGGCTAGAGGCTTTGTGCAAAAGCAGACATTATTAACAGATCAGTTTAAGTTTCACTCATCTAAAACTTGGCAAAAACCTCCAATCCTTTGGGGATCTGAAGAACCTGAAGCAGAATTCCTGACTTTAGTGATCTGTGGGAACTGGGCTGATTGTTTCATTTGTGTAAAAAATGACCGTGTTGTTTTTTTCCCTGATCCCTGGAAAAAGCTGAGGTGAGGAATTAGACAAAGGCTATTTGTCCCTCCAAACCAGGATTACTAGGCCATACATTTGCCCATGCATGTCATCCTTCCTTCTAAGCAAGTAATTAATGGAGATGCTGGAGCCATTAGAATTTGATGAGGAAAATAATTGTTTAAAAAAAAATAGATGACAACTTCTTTCCAAATCTGTTTTACGAAAGTGAAGCATGCCATCCTTGAGACAGGTGTAGGATTAAAATAATCATGTGTTTTAGGGAAATGTCTTAAAAAAAAATCAAAGTCTCAGGCCCCTGCTCCATCCACTGAGATCAATATCTTCCTACACAGAGAGCACTCTTGGTGCAGGTATAAGAAGGAGGGATCAATATTTGGAATGGATGAGAATTTTAGAACATTGTCCTTTTGGACCTATTATTTTCATGAGGCTCGGTTTCTTGTGCGCTCTCTTTCTGGCTTGAATTGTTCTGATTTACGCTATTTTTTCTAGTGACTGTGGAATAGGATAAACGGCTTTGCCTTTTTAACTTTTCGTTTTGAGAGAATCTTGTTTGGATTGAAGAGATGTAGACAAAGGTTCCTCGGTTTCCAAAATGGTATGAATAAATGTGGAGAGATCTTCCAGATCATCCCATGGAAAAGTTGGCCTGACTCTTGACTGTGAGTGCTACCAAGCAGATATTTCCTCTTCCTCCACCAGGGATCCTATTGCAGAGCAACCTGAATAGGGTGTATGAGAAATGATTGGTTTTTGAGAAGGGAAGAGGAGGCATGTCTGGGTCAGAGGGAAGGGGAACTTTCTAAAGAGGAACTGAAGTTTCCTGCACAGGAGAAGTTAAAGAACTAGGGCCTATTTCCTGGTAGGGGAAAGAGAAGGTGGTCTCTGAAGTTGGTAAGTCAAAGGGGTGCCATCCTGATGGGACTGAATCATTCAGTTTTTGCATGGAATCTAAGAAGCTGTTTCAACTATAGTCCATCTGATCTAAGGACAGATAGAAACAACTAGATAACGGAGGTACATCATTGGTGGCCCTGACTATAGGGAACACAAGGTGGGGGTCCAAAGAGGAAAGACACTGGTGCCAAGAGCCATCTCCTTAAACTATTTAGGCGAGAGATATCACCACCCCAGCTGTCTAGGCAGTGCAAAACTGTGGACGTTTTTCTCCTGGCACTGACTTTGCTTAATGGTTCACAATGCTTAAGGGGTTACAGGCTGGTTTTCAAGTACTAGATCAGATTTACTGAATCCCCTGAAGTGTTTCAGCTCCATTGTGCAGCAAAGAGGGGGGTTTCTAGGTTGCTGGCTACAGAAGCAGGTGGTGAAGCACTGGAATAGGTTACCTAGGGAGGTGGTGGAATCTCCTTCTTTAGAGGTTTTTAAGGTCAGGCTTGACAAAGACCTGGCTGGGATGATTTAGTTGGGTTTGGTCCTGCTTTGATCAGGGGGTTGGACTAGATGACCTCCTGAGGTCCCTTCCAACCCTGAGATTCTATGATTCTAAGCACGGAAATACCAAATGATGGCCCTCTGATATCTCTCACTGGAGCCACTGAGCGCCAGTGAGTCAAGGGAAAGAGCATTTGGGGAAGTGCCCAGTCCTGCAGAATAGAAGAATCCCCTGAAAAACCCAACAGGGGAAGCTAATTATCAAGAGACCTGGAGATTGTGGATAGAAGACAGTCTGGGAGGGACGTTCTTGTGGAAAGAGAAATAGTAGCTGTGGCTCCTAGGTAAAGGCAAAGCACTGGGGCTAAAGCAGGCAGTGAAAATATATTTCAACAAAGCAGGATGGAAAGAAAGTGGAAGAACTTTAATACTGCCTCCAGAGTCAGTGCAATGGATGGGATTACCCCACTGTCATGTCAAGAGCATCACATGCTATGTAATTGCTTTCACTGAGAAAGTAATGGAAATATGGCTGTACTTCAGTAAACCCACAAGGGATTTCAAGATTAACCCCAGGTAACTGATCTGTAAAAACGTTATATAAATTTTAACCAAAAAGTGAATGTACACTGAGGAAGAGTGAGAATACCTATCCACCCTACTGGCCCTTGTACATAGATACACCAAGGTAACATGAGACAGGAAATGGAGCCTGTGAGGCTGTACGGAATCTGGGGAACACTTTAGGATATTAAAAATACCAATATTGTAAAATTGCAATGGGTTATGCCAGATGTGCCATGTAAGGTATCTGCAAAAATGTTATAATTTGCCACATATGATAATCTCTTTAATGTATTTGTACCACCTTTGTATTGTAACTTATATCTATGGTATGTCTGTAGTTCCAAACTTGTGCTGTGCATCTGGGTGACATCCCCAGACAGGTTGGCATTAGCACTGCCTACCCTGCTTGACAATCCATTCAGGGACATCAGCTGTACAATTGACCCATTGAGAGAAGGCAAGAGATACACCTTATGACTCAGCAAGGCAGGCAGGGGCCTGGTTATGGACAGAACTCTAAGGCTTCCAGGCCACATGGTAGGCAGCTTGTGTGTGGAACAAAGGAGATCAAGCTGCATGGCAAAAGATAAAAGGAAGCAGCACCTTCTGCTTTTTGTCTTCATTCCTGCTTCTTACCTCTGGAAGAACTATGCAACAAACAAAGCTCTGAACAAAGGACTCAATAACCCATCATTTTATGTGTTACAGAGGGACTTTCAAGCCAGCAAACTCACCAATACTGCTAGGAACCTGATGGACTGAAGTCTTTGTATGTATGTGACTGCTTTACCATCTCTCTTTTTGTTCTCTTTTTTTTTCTTTATAATAGACCTTTAGTTTTAGACACTAAAAGATTGGTTGGCAGCATGGTATTTTGGGTAAGATCCAAACCTATACTGACTTGGTACCATGGCTGACCCTTTGGGATCAGGAGAACATTTTATATATTTGGGTAGAGTTTTTTAAATAACTACTCATTGTACTGGACCTAGGTGCTGACTGGGAGCTTCTTGATAACCAGTGTGGGGGATCAGAAGGGTCACAGGGCATTGAATCAAAAAGACTGGGCCTGAGACATGAAAGAAGCTGCTCTGAACAGAGGGAGTGCCTGTGCATGTGGCTAAGATTTCTAACCTAGGCGGGTCCATCTAACCGAAATTTAAGAAAAAAAGGTGTGGGGTCAGGAAGCTGAGAGACATTCGAAAATAAAACATTTTCATCTCATAAGAGGTGTTGTCTATTTAGTTTGAAAAATAGACTTGCCCTCATCTTAGGACAGCTCACACAAAAGCCAAACAATATTGCCAAATCTTATAACAAATCAAACAGCAAGATCCATAAAATCTTTAATTCTATCTCTGCAGGGTTGTTGTAACTGTGTTGGTCTCAGGATATTAGAGACACAAGGTGGGTGAGATAGTAGCTTTTGTTGGACCAAACTTCTGCTGGTGAGAGAGACAAGCTTTTCTAGTGTCTAATACTGTAGTATCAATATCTACCATCTTCCATATACCAGAAAAAATATCTTCAAAAGTATGGCACACTATTATGCCTTTTCAATTATATACAAATTAAGAAGTGTTACTTACTGGTACAATTTGAAAGTGCTTTATTTTTAGTCCATGGCTCATTGACAATACAAACGTTTTGGGATTACTTTGGCTATCCCGTACCAAGAAAACCCTAGGGAGAGAGATTAGAAATTTTCAAAGTAAGCTCATGTTGAATTGTCAGAAATTTTTTGTAGCTTTCCAATGAACACTGTAATGAATTGCAAACACAGTATTAATGAACATCAAAAATAATTCAACCAATGTTGTACCCAAGTTTAATTTCAAGAGTTCTGCTTTAAATCTTTATATATGTTTTGAGAAAGTATCAGAATTGGAAATACAAGCTTTAAAATAGTCTATTTCCTCAAACACTGTGTCTCATGTGAAAAAATATACATCTACACAATGATAGATACAAAGTATTTAAAGTTAACAGCTGCTGTATGTCAATGTCAAGGTGTAGCTCTTTATCCCAGACATAAAAACCATGTTTAAGAGTTTGCACTTTTAGCAAAGTTTTGACCAAGATCTTGACAGCTACCAAAAACACAAATTATACAGGGATAGAATGCTAAGGATTGGCAGCCTGTGGTTTTTCACATTGGAATTGTAAAAACTTATTTATTTTCATCAGAAGAAGCCACAGGCACCAATCACCAGTAGATTGACATATGGAATTTTTACCTTAGAAAATACTTCAGAGTGAAGGAGAACATTTCGGTTTCCATATTCAATAGTCCACTTGGTACATTGCTACTTGTTTCTTTAAATCTTCAAATAGTATCTTCAAAGGAGGCTAAGGGAATTAAGCACCTTACTCCCATTAAAATCAATGGAATTTGGGCATCTAATTCCCTTAAGGGCTTTTGAAAATCCTTTTGAAAGTGTATGTGAGACTTTTTGAAAGTCTATGTGAGTGTTGCTCATATGGCATAAGAGCAAATGCATATAAGATTGCTAACTTTGCAAGCTGTTGGTTCAATGGAAAGTTTATAGGAGATACAGTACAAGACTTTATGCTGGCCAGATTGTTACAACTGGCAAATATATGCATACAACAAACATTAACATCCGTAGAGCAGGAAAATTCCCCATTCAGGATCAAACTCTCAAGCTTACAAGTTACTGGTTGTTTTATTGCAGAGCTCAAGTAAAATATTCTTAACTATCAACAGACCTAGTCTTAGCTGAGCTGTTCTAAGACTTGAAAAGCCATTCCAGACCAGTTTTTCTGACAGCCATTGTCCTGGGCAACATTGCAGCTGGAGGGATTTTGGAGCAGTACTGGCACTAGGAACTGCTATGCAGAAAGGATGGAATAGCACCTGGCATAGCCGTGTCCTCTGCTGCTTCAATTAATCTTTAGGTTCAGGGCTGGAATACGTGCAGAGGAGAATAGCTTAAAGATATAGAATAAAGCAGCTGCTACAGTTAGAGTGGAGACAATCTGGACTGGATGAATAATACAGAACTGAGAGAGGCGTAACCACTCCAAAATAAAAATAAAAATAAAAAAAGGAGGGAAATGAAGAAAGAATCCATTGAAGGAGAAATCCACATGGGCAGAGAAAATGAGTGGCTGCCTCTTATAGTCACCAACAGAATGAGAACTAGTCTTCTATCCTCTACATGCACATGCTGGTGGGGTGTAAGGGTAGTGAGCAACAGCCCCCCCCCCTCATGCCCCCCCCCCCACACACTTCTCTATCAGACAATTACATGCAAAGGACAGGGTGTTAGGGGAAGGAAAGTTGTGTGGGAAAAAGAGGATAAGAATCTTATAGGGTCCTCCATTGGCTCATATAGGCCCCCAAACTGCTAGACGTTAATGTAAATCCCCAAACTTTTGAGGTTCTCCCATCACCAATGTACAGGTATTGTTATAATAACCATTAAGGAGGATTTATCTAGGGTTAGCAATTCTGAAGTCCCTGATCATTTTATATTAAAATAAACTAAAATTCACCAGGATGACCTCAGAACCCTGATGCTCAGCTCATTTGAAGACATGTCCAGGGGGAGAAAAAATACATATATTGGCAACTATGCATATATTATACCAGTAAAAGTAGCTAATTGGGTTTAAGTGAGTTACAGAGTGATGAATATACTTAGACTTTTCTAAAAAGCTCTGGCACACCATCTAGTGGCCTAAAAATCATCTCTTTGTCCTTTCCAGGTCTGTGCAAAAAAGTTTTCAGGCTACGGTTAGATCCTATGAATAAATCATATGGTATTTTATAATTCAAACATTAAGGACGGGCAAACTGGTCTGGAAAACATACAAACAATTTCATTATTTGAGCATGGCACTTTACAGACATTCAAAATAAGGCCCCCATCCTAAGCAGCTTACTGTCCAAATTAAACATTATGGGTAATTACATCAGACCACAAGAGAAGAGGCTGGAAAGGAGGATCAGGACTCAGCCAACACATTCATATTCATAATTTCATTTTAGGGCACATCATAAGGCCCACTCATTTCAGCAGCCTTGTCTCTGTTATTGGGCCTCATCCTTTGTTTTGTTAGTTATTTATTTTTTAAACTAGTTAAAGCCTTTCCTAACCTTGTTTTTGTGTTAAGTGTGGGTTATTTCCTTTTAGATGATGAAGTCCCTCAACCCTAAGCTATCTTTGTGCATGCTTTAGGAGCTTTTAAAGCTCACATAATGAACAAACAAAAGTATCCAGGGATATAGTTTTTGACACACATCTAAAACCCATCATCCTCCCCCATTAAGACCACCCTATATCTAAAATCATCAACCCCCCACCCCGACCTATACACACAAACATGTACCTTGGGTGCCAAAGCCCAAATAACCCTAATTTGTAAGAAGTTCCCCGCTTGACCAGATGCATACTGAACTGGGCTCTTTGATGATGATGATGATGATGATGATGATGATGATGATGATGATGATGATGATGATGATGACGACGACGACGACGACATCATCCTTTCCATGCATCAGAAGCCTAGTAGTTTTAAATCCTGGCTGTCAACAATTTATTGACTAAAAAGCCTTCAAATAGCCACTAAGGGTCAAATATAACCATAATCTCGCTGCAACTTCTGCCATGCTTTAAAAGCAAATATCAATGCTTAAACTTTAGTAGATCCAAAATTAAAACATCCCGGAGTGTGTGTGTGTGTGTGTGTGTGTGTGTATGTATATATTTTCTCCCTCTCTCTTTCTATATATATATATATATATATATATATATATATATATACACACACACACACACACAGTTGTGTATCAGTCATAAATATATTTTATTTATTTGTTGCATTTCCTAAGCTCCAAAGAGAAACTAACAAACATGTAAACTTGGATTAAAAGTAAAATAGCCCCAAATGCTTTCAAAATTATTATTGCACTACTTCACCTCAACTTGGCATGTAGTAAAACTTGGGAAGAAAAACGGCCTAGACACATGCAGTGCGCACAGACAAACTTTCCAGAAAATAGACAAGTTTGTAAAATTACTGGAGATTAGATCTGTGACTCATTAGTATTCCCTTCATCCCCTGAGAAAGCAGTTGTACCATGATGAGTCTCAAAAAAATGCTTTAAAATTGTTGCTATCTGTAATTAGGTTCAGCACTCTCTTCACGTGATGGCACCATTATCAGCCTGCTGCAGTTCCTTTACATAATAGCCCTTGTTAAACTATTAACTTTCCTCTTTTATAAGCCAGTATGAACACTATTTATCAGGACACACATTAAAACAGCAGCCTATAATCTGTTTGCATCTACATAGTGGGTTTCATTGCCTGGAACACTTATCTTTGTGACACCCACCAAGGCTCTGCACAAGGTATGCAGAATTTTGCCTGATACATGTGCAAGCCTATACAGAAAGAACATCTTATTACTCTCATGCAAAGCCTCTGCATTAAAGGTGGTAGTTCATTTTTTCAGACAACTAAGCAAGTGAAACATTTGTCACATACTGTATTATCG
The DNA here is from genome assembly GCF_016161935.1 of Mauremys reevesii. Taxonomy (NCBI): domain Eukaryota; kingdom Metazoa; phylum Chordata; order Testudines; family Geoemydidae; genus Mauremys; species Mauremys reevesii. Next base: position 43,565,539 of record NC_052633.1, on the reverse strand, counting down.
GTTACCACTAATGTCTAGTCTACAATTTGGGCAGATATATCTGTGTTCAATACAAGCTGCCAGTCCATGATTACAGGCACTACCAGTTTCAAATAATTCTAGACAGTCTATTCAACAAGATCCCTCCCACCAAACTGCAATGCACATCTCTCTATAGACACCGGGGTATTATCACACACTAACATTGTATGGAGGTAACTTTGGGTCACTTTCTAGGCTCAAATGCTCTTTGCTTCCAAATCAGTTTCTTTTATTTTTTTCATTTAAAAAGCAGGTTTTGCAACTTTAAATCTGCATACCTCAACCTCAGAAACATTACTTGCTGGGTACATTACTAGACATCTTACTTCCCTTTATTAGACCAGTTGCTAATATCATTGCAGTGAACAGAATTCAAGGAGGATGGAGCTCTTGGTTTTGCAGCAGAGATTCAGAGCTCCGCAATGAAAAATGTTTTCAGCACTGTGAGCCACTTTTTGTGCAGCCCTTTCTGACAGATATAGGAAACTGTTAAATCAGTGATCTAAAAGGTTCCCAACAGCATTGCTATGAGCTCCAGAAAGATTTGAAGTGGTGGCCCAATCTAATAGGTTAGATGGATGATAAGAGTTCATATCTGGAAGGCCAGCAGGGAGGCCAAAATAAGAGAGGATCTTATACAGATGAGTTATAGGGCTGTATTACAGCAAGGCAGGAGAAGATATTTGGAAGCAATCAAATAAATATGAAAATTTAGACAAATAAATATGAAATATACATTATCTTTGTACTTTTTTTCAGAGAAAGAATATTTAAAGTATATCATTAGAAGACTAAATGACTCATCCTGAAGTTCAACATTTACTCTCTCTCAATTACTTTCAAATCCGAGGTTGAGTTTCTAGCGCTGGCAGTTGGAAGAATCCATTTAATTTGTAAACTGAGCAGAGATGGTATGAAAGCCAAGCAATGTTTCTGAGTCATCACTAGTAAGGATGCTGGAATCCAATTTTAGGCCCTGATCTTACAGTGGACAGTGTAGATGACAGATTGTTGTGCCAATCCAGAGCCCATTGCTTTCAACATGGCTCTGTGCAAATGCAGCAGTCCATCCACTCAACTGCAGGATCAGAGCTTCAGAGCACTATTTTATTGTTCAAGAAAGATCCCTAATACAATCCAATTCATTCTCCCATAGCTCTAATAATATGAATGTTTTTATTTTATTTCCATTAAGATGATATCACAACACAAACCCTTCACTAAGCAAATAATGTTTCTATGTAGTTATTTTTCTGACCTTAACTACAACCTAAAAAAGTTAAGAAAAGAAATCAGCTTACCCATCTACAAGTCCTTGCTGTAAAATAAGTCGTTGAGCTTCATCCCTAGAGATTTTATGGTGAAACCACAGTTGTGTTCTATGTATAGCTGGAAAAATTATAAAGATCGTTATAAACATTATTGCATCTCTTCTGGGGCTGTAAATTAATTCACACATACCTACACTGGATGTGGCACTTTGAGAAGTGGTAGGACTTCCATGTGTGTTGAGTCGTAAACACCCTTTTCTCTGAGTGGGAGAGAAAAAAAAAATCATGTGTCGAAGCTTTTTGTGTGAAAATAAAATTAGAAAAAATATTTTGAAAAAGTAAAGGTGTTTATACCCGCCATGCTAACCCTTCTTCAACTGCAACTGAAAGGGCTTCTGTTGGATTTTCAATAACTCTGCTTCTATGTCCTGAGAAGTCCATTGCTACCAAGGAATTTTCTGAAATGCTTCTCTGGGGGTGGGGGAAAAAAGAGGGGAATTCAGATTTGAAAAAAAAACAACAAACCTTATTTTGAAAGAACATTACATTTTGCCAGTTGTGTTTCAAATTTTTGCAAGGTTTTCTCCTCTCAACCAAGATTTGTTTCACTTTGGACAACATTTGTAGTTCTAATTCTCTTCAAGGGAGACTATCCAGCTGAACTTTAAGGTTTGGCCAGTTGGCAAGATAAATGTGGGAGGAAGGAGAAGGTAATGGCTACTTAGTATCGTAAGACTTATAATGTGTCTTGTTTTTGCATCACTGCAGCCAATAGTACCTGGTCTGAAGACGCTTAAGCTACTGAAGACTGGTTCTCACCAGCTGTAGCTAAGGTTGTGGATTTAAACTCTCTCAGCTTACTATTTATGGTTAGTTAAGATAGTTGTCATGATACTGGACACAAAAAACTTTTGCTCTGCTTACTTCAAATGATAGCCTCCATCTACCAAAAAAAGCCACAGGTATGAACTGGAGTATGTGGTCTCACCAATGCTAGAAAACTAGATCTTTACAAAATAACTGTACTCACACATGCTGAGAAGTAATTTCAACTTCCCTGAAACTCAAATACTGTTACCAAAAAAACCACACCCATTGAACCATTTCCAAAGGACTAAAAATTTCCAAGACGATTCTGTAATATTCCATCACTGATCTGTGACTCTGATACATTAAGAGAGAGGGGAAGGCCATCAAGCATGCAATTTCCTTTTCAATGGCCACACTGAATAGAGTTATTAAAGAAAACTGCAAATCATGAAAAAACAATGCAACCTTTTTGATAGCTAAATCATACATTGATGTGACTACTACAGTATAGTTGTGAAAATACAGCTTTTCCAAGGTCCCATCTAAATTTAAGAGTGGGTATATGATGGGCGTACCTACTGTTACAGCTTTTGAAAACTGCTAAACACGCACTGCTTAATATAGTTTGGTATTCACAATGCAGACCTCTTTCAAACATAACAGTGCTCCTCAACTCAATGAGCTCAGTTCCATGTGAGATGGAGTGGGGGAGGAAGCGCACATTACTACACAAGTAGGAAAGCCTATTAAACTCCACACTTCAGCATGGACTCATCTGCGTCCAATGCTGTGGACATAGTATGGCCAGCCTGAAGTTAACCATGTTTAGGTAACAATTTTTATGCTAGTGCTCAAAGAGCCTTATTTTTCTGAGACATCAGGCTGTTCTGGAATAGAGGATACCAACAACAATCTTATTTTGTCTTGTGTGGCTTTGGCACTTTCCTTTCTGTTCAAAAGCCCTTTACAACACCCCTAAAACCAGGGTGGGGGGGGGAATTGAGATCCCCTTCAGACCCTTGGAGAAAGATTCTTATTCTCTACTTTGTTTCTCCCCCATCTCTTTCCCCTCCCCCCTGCACCATACCAGGGTGGCCCGGCTTCCCCAGGGGGCAATTTAAAGGGTCTGGGGCTCCCAGCAGGGGCTGGAGCCCCAGGCCCTTTAAATTGCCACCAGAGCCCCACTGCTGGAGCCCTGGAGTAGGGCTGCTGGGCTCTGGGGGCTATTTAAAAAGTCCGGGGCTCCCGTTGCTTCTACCGCCCCAGCCCTTTAAATAGCTGCTGGAGCCCCACCGCTTCCCCAGGGCTCCTGCAGCTATTTAAAGGGCTGGGGCGGTAGAAGCAGGAGAGCCCCGGGCCCTTTAAATGGCCCCCAGAGCCCCGGGGTAGCGGGGGAGGCTCCAGCTGCCTCTGCCACCCCAGTCCTTTAAATAGCCACGGGAGCCCCATTGCTTCCCCCAGGGCTCCCTCAGCTAATTAGAGGGCTGGGGCGGTGGAAGCAGGGGAGCCCTGGGCTGCTGCTGCTGCTGCTACCCTGGTGGGGAAGGGAGGAGGAGGGGGCACTCACCATACAGGGTGGGCTGCACTCCCTGCCCGCAGCCAGCCCGTCTGCAGACAGCCCCGCACTCCCTGCCCGCAGCCAGCCCGTCTGCAGCCAGCCCCGCACTCCCTGCCCGCAGCCAGCCCCGCACTCCCTGCCCGCAGCCAGCCCCGCACTCCCTGCCCGCAGCCAGCCAGCCCCTGATGCACCCCTTGCCCTTCCCGCACCAGCCCCGCACCCCCCTGTCCTGTCTCCAGCCAACCCCTGCTGCACCCCCCCGCCTGAAGCCAGCCAGTCCCGCACTCCTGTCTCCAGCCCTGCCAACCCCTGCCAACCCCCCTGCGGCCCTGCCTGAAGCCAGCCAGCCCACCCCACACACCCCTGTCTCCAGCCAGCCCTGCACCCCTTGCCCTGCCTGCAGCCAGATCCTGCCTCCAGCCAGCCCCATGTCCACTGGTGTCCTGCAGTTCCCAGGACAGTAACCCTGCACACCTGCTTCAATGAGGGGGGCAGGGAGCAGCTGGGACCCACACATGTGCACACCCTAGGGTGACCAGACAGCAAGTGTGAAAAATCGGGATGGGGGGGTAATAGGATCCTATATAAGAAAAAGACCCCCCCCCAAAAAAATTATCAGGATTTTCCCTATAAATGGAGACATCTGGTCACCCTAGCACCACCCAAGGAGTGGCAGGGACCCACACATCTGAAACAGAGCTCATTTCTAGTTCAGGCCCATCTTTTTAAAAAAGAACTTTAGGTAGGGTTAACATACATCCGTATTTTCCCGGACATGTCAGGCTAAATTTTAAAAATTCCTCCTGGGAAAATACGGATGTATGGTAACTCTATTGGTACAAAAAACACATACTGTGGCACATCCCTTAAATCAGAACTTTTTATAGGGAACCGGTTGCTAAGAAATGAAAGGCTTTTTTTTTTTTTAAGTCATCCCTGCCGGGGCCCCACCGAAAATGTTCGAATTGGGCCCCGCACTTCCTAAAGCTGGCCCTGCCCCCCATGCCATTTAAATTCAACCAAAATTGCTAAATACTTGGGGTATGTGTGACTGTACACTAGGCTTCACAGTCTAAACTTCCAGTAGAAGTTTTTGTGGGACTGCTAAGAGGAATTGAGTAATGTTAGTTTGTACGCCTTCCCTGATTGTAAGATCTACTTCAGTGCTTTCTGTTAAACTCCCGGCTGTTATGAAAGAGCATAAAAACAGTAAATGCAAGTTCTTGTATAAAATATTCGGAGGGTCAGGTTTGCAAGGGGAAAGTAATTTAATGTTTCATGTAACTGAGTAAACATGGATTCATGGACAAGGAAGACGCAAAGTTAGCACAAGCACTTGTATCTTAGGCACTTAGGTTTATAAATTGAGCTTGGTACTAAGTACAGTAGCTCCACAGCAACCATTGGTAGGCACTGGGATATAAATAAATAGAAAAAACCCTATCCTTCTCTAATCTGAAGCAATGTGTAGAGCACAAAAGACATGCCTGTGCAGTTAAAGCTTCCTAACCAAAAATATGTACCCTTAAAATAGTCCTATTTGGTTACAACCCTAGAAAGTTTACTTTAGAACTCAGAGCAGAAGAGATTTCAATAATAGGTATTAGGAAAGCCTACTCCTATCAAAAACATTTAATTACAATTACTTCATCAGAGATCACACCTGAATAACTTCAAATCCTGGGGCCACATCCTGAGCAGAAGATCGGGCCAATGAATTACAATCTGCTTAAACTTTTACAAAAGGTGCAAACAAGGACTGGATAAAAGGCGATATTTGGATAAAAGGGGAGTTTAGAGAATGGGATCTGCATTGCTGTAACTGCTGTGAATTATGATTCAGGGATGTGAGAAATTAACTGCTTTCTGTGAGAATATTCTGCATATTCAATCTCCGTTTAATCATATATATTAATCCTTTTTCAAGAGTGCTGCTGGACTGATTGGTTTCTCTATACAAAAGTGGTGAATTGCTTAATATTCCTTAGCTCAAGCATGGTGCAAATACAGGGCTAGATTCTCCCCTGCACCAAGAGCCACTTAGCACAGAAAGAGACACAGTGGAAGTGCATGGAATCAGTAAGCGCTTCCTGACTGGCTCAACCTCCAGCTCCAATGCCAATAAGGGCAGCTGACCATTGTTCCGAAAGATTTTGGTAAGTGCTCGCACGCTTAAAGTTAAGCACACGCATAAACATTTCTAGGATCACAGACACATTTCTAGGATCACAGATTACATTGCTTCTGCCATAGGTTCCATTTTAAGTAGTTTACTTGCTCAATAAGTTATTACAGTACATACCATAGGTGATATAGTCAGAGAACTGCAGCTACCTCTACCTTGATATGGTTGCATGTAATTCTGATACAGCTGCATTCCATACTAAAACCAAAAAAATAATATACCTTATCACTATAAGTTTATTATGGGGATTTTAGTAGTACCACCTTGAAGTATTAAATAAAAATTATACAGGAGCTCCTGAATACTATACAATGAATTTCATTTAGAAAGATTTGGACTTTTATTAGCTTAATTACATTAATTTAAAAATAGAACCACCTGCACAGACAATAGGAATATATTTGTCATTATGGTTTTCTGACACTATATTTAAAGAGAATTCTCTAAGTACAAAACTGTAATGTGTAAATTTTGCTCCCTCAAAAAGACAAAACACACGAAAAGTTGGCCAGAATGAGTAAATGGCTACAGTTTTCATTTTCTTAAGAAATAACTTACATGTATGTTCAATTCTAGCCATTTATAGGCACCATATGACCCATTCTGCCTACTTTGCCACTAAAAGCAGCCTCTTCTACCACTCAAAAGTTCTTGCATGATAATCAGGGACAGCACCAGTAGCAGCAGTGCCAGCTTTTTCTATTGCACTGGAAATTCAGTGTCTATCTTCTTTATTGGGAGAAGTCAAAAAGAGCCCACAGTGTACAAAATTAAGGATTTTTATTACACTGAAACCTACAAGTAACCCTTGCTTCTCTATTTCAGAATGTAAAAGCATTTAACATAGTGAATTACTAGCAAGAAATTAACTTCACAGAAGATTTTACCTTAAGTAATCTAATTGCTGTCATCCAGCAAGTCCTACTCTGCTCATCATCTGCACAAAGCTGCTTCAGGTCTTTGGCTCCTCCTGCTTTGTTAGGCTAGAAGGCCACAGCACATTGTTTAGCATTAATGCATATCTTGTAGATAATACCTGTTGAAATAAAAGCCACTAATTCTCCTATTTTATAATAGACAGCTGAATCTTTTTTTAAAATCTTATCGAAACTTAAGTTTACCTAAGAACTGTGGCTTGCTTTAGCATATATTTATCAAAATATTAAGCCTGTACCTTAAAGCAGAATCCATAGTTTGCTGGTGTTCCAGACATCTTTTTGCCTGCCAAAGACATATACATATCACTACTGCTGAATTCACAGAAAAACTGCAGATGCCTTGGTTCCTGAAAGGAAAAGCAATATAAAACAATTAGCCCTTTTTACTTTATTATAAACCAATGAAGGAAATAATAACTAACTATATTAAAAACAGAAAAATATAAATATTTATACAGTAAATTATTTAAATGCATGATAAATCTCTCTCCTGGAAATACACTACAATCCATATTTCAAAAAAATAGATATACCTATGCTAAAAATACATCCCTATCAACCACTGAGGGTTGCATGTGCCTAGGCCCTTACCATCAATCAAGTTATGTGCTTTCCATCTATGAGTCTTATATACATCTGATCCAATCAGATTTGCATGCACCCAACCCTATTAATCAGGTTAGTTTGCACCTAGCCTCCATCAATAAGGTTTGTGCACAATGCATAAATTTTCATATATAACGTGAACAATGGCCAAAAAATGGCCCTCAATCAAAAATTTAAAATTGTTGCATAGTATCGCCTCAAGTCCTAACTTCCTAACAATCTTTGTGTTGATAGATAGTAGTTTTTGAGATATCACTCAACAATGAAAAGCAAACCTTGCAAGAAAAAAAAACAAACATTCAGGTGGAGCCTAAATCCTAACTATTAAAAATGCATGAGGAGAAACCAAAACCACACTACATAGAAAATTAAAAGGGTATAAAAACTAACCTGGTGTGAAATGTCACACCAACTTGCCACGTACTTTTAGAGAAATAGGAATTTTTACTCCATTTTAAAAACACAAACTTGACTGCATAATGTGATGATTATCTTGTCATCCAGGATTTCCTTGTGAAGATGCTGGGTGGAGGAATTGTTTGTTTTGAAGGGAGCTGCTTGTTCCTTTTTGGGGGGAGGGGGGAAGGGAAGGAGGGACGGACTGTATAGCCGTCTTAAATTGCATTCTGTGCATGTGCCCCAAGACACAATAATAGCATTCCACTTGTAAATAAAAATACCACACACATTGCTTGAGGAAGTTTACAAAAATTAAACTTGCAATTTACCTTTAAAAGGAAATTAACAGTAAGTTAGGAAAAGTATAATAAAAAGAGTAAGTTACACAGAACATCTTCAGGGAGAGAAACACTGAGCGCTTCCCCGTTTAGCCAGACAGCCTCTTTAAATACTAATAACTACACTCATCTGAAGCTCTTATCTTGTTCCAAATGGCAGCCTTTCTGATACTGTGACAGGAGAAGTTGAACTGACTGAAGATATCCAGAAAAAGGCCACTGAACATTCTACCTGCTGCAGCAGAGGAAAATGCCCAAAACTAGACAAAGCCAAAAAGCAAACTTTCAGTTTTCTGTGAGAAAAATATGTAGCACCAATTAACTGATTTCTGGAAAAGCATACATGAGCTATAAGCCATAATGCTTAATGATTCATTACATGTTAAAATGTAACTTTTGAAGTCACTTTGCAGTTTATTTTTAATTCCCTTGTTTAAAACACATCATCAGAAGCAAGAAAACATATTTTAGCAATTACTGTCCAGTCCCATTCTAAATATTAATTCCTTTCCCCAAGTTGAAACCAGTCAAGTTTCTTTTGTTTGCTTCTTTGTGTCCTCAGTTAAACGAGGACAGCTGTGGAAATACTTTGACAGCTAACACAAATCTGTGTTGTTCAGACTAACAAAATCTTTATTCTAAGTGGGTTACATAAAAGTTCTCATCTCCAAAGCACCCTGTTTAACAGAGGTGTCAATAGCTATGCTTCCATTATAGACCAAAAAAATGAACAAGTAAAGCGGGGAGGAGGTATGGATACAGAGGGTCATGATAAAAATTGAGGTGCTCTAAAAATTTTCTCCTTTCATTTGCTTAAAAATAAATAAATGCTCTGAAAGACAGGTCCAAATGGTACATTCAGGAACAACAGTTAACATTTGCTTATGTTCTCACCCTTCAGAATTCTTAACCAGTAGATCTGAAATGCAGAATTTATTTTTAAAGAGCTCTGGTGTTGCCTGACTGAAAAATGAATTTAAATTAATATATTTGGAATGAACCAGACTTGTTAGGCCAGAGTACTTAGGTTTATACAAGAAATTCTAATTTATTCTGAAGCCTTGTTCTTACATATCTTTACTGCCACCAATCACGTTTTATCCTTAGAATGAACATTTGAACAGGAAATTGGGGAGCAAGGTTTTTTCCTTTAATTACCATGGACTGAAATAAAATTAGGTTAAAACTACTGCAAATGAAAATACACGCTTGCCCTATGCTTATTGTTCTCCATCATATTTTAGTCTTACCTTTGATGCCCCTTTAGTGGAAAAATACAGGCCAGATCTTCTCAAAAGAAAGTATAATTTTTTCCATGATGATTTCTTCCCTTGCTCCTTTGCATGCAAATAACCATGAATTTCAGGATATGTGCTGGAACTTAGGAACATCTGAAACAAAATATTGCATATGTATTTCCTACCTGAAGCCAGCTTTCTCTTCTATTGACATACTATTCAACAGTTTTGCCAACATTATAGTAAAATTTTAAATGTTTAAATGGTGAAAATACACACTTCAAAAATGGAAAATTATACACATGCCTCAAAACAGTGGGACGATCTACTTACAACAGCATAAAAGACACTGAACAACTTTCTGGTAACTAAAGGAGGAGGTTAATCCTTCAAAGATCCATCAGAAATTTAGAGAAGGCAATAAATAACACTATATAAAATATAAAACCTAAGTTCTTGCACCTTGAAAGAAAGAACAGCCTTCTACAAAACTTGAAGAGTTCAGATAGATATTCATGGCAGTAGTTTGTAAGTTTAAATTAAAAATAATGCTCTAGGGTATTTTGTTTATTTTTGTTCTGTTTTTAGAACTGGTGGGTTAATGCCATATCTCCCAATTCTAACTCCTGCCAGCTGAAAAACCACCGGAAAGGAAACACGTTTATAAGAGGTAGGCACATGCCATCATTTGGGGGTGAGGGAGCATATCACCACTTATATACACAATCCCTCTCTCTCTCTCTACCACACAAAAATCCAAACATGCACACTTTGAGCAATGACTGAAAATTAAAGTACACATAAAGTGACCCTTAAAATTAAATTTCAAACCCTCAGGAGAAAAGTCTTCCTCCTAGAGAAAAAAAAATTAGCTGTATTATTTTGCAAATACGTTAGACAGAAATATTCCAAGTCCTTGACAAGGTAAAATTTTGTTATTCCCTAGGATAGTTTGCAGATATCTACACAGTATGTTACCACAATGTTCTGTGCCAATGTGACACTATAGTTTTACAAACATTGAAGCCACAGAGAAGCAAACACCATTTATTATGAGGGAATTGGCCTTTAATAGACAGATAAATGTACATATATTCCATAAAGAGCATTCCTTATTAGTTCAATGCATTGCCTTTGCTGTTTGTATAGAATTTTCTAAAGGAATATATCGTGCCTTTTGAAAATTTGACAGAATGCCCAAGAAATTTTATCAGATACTGGAACACTTCCTAATTCAACCCAAGAAACAGATTCAGCTCCAGGCCAGGGGTTCTCAGTCCATTTCCCCTCATATAAATCTCTCATCTTGGAGTCCTTTGGGGTTACTACTGTGACCCCCAGCTTCTCCTCCCACCCCAAATTTCCCCACCAGTTGCTATCTTGGCCCATCAGGGTAAGCCACTGGCAGGCCGGGACACTTTGTTTACTTACGTTTACCTCCATGCCTGCAGACAGTCGAGGTAGACAAACCGTCTCGGCCCACCAGCGGCTTATCCTGATGGCCCAGGAACCAAAGTTTTCTGACCCCAAATTATAGGGTCGGCTTATGAATGGGTCATAAAAAATTTCCATTTTTACTTATCCTTCTTGGGTGGGTCAGCTTATAAACAAACCGGCTTATGATCGAGTATATACGATATGTTCTCCTACTAACATAGTAATTTGTCTGATACACAATAACCATGATCCTGCAAAGTCTTAAGCAGACATGTAGCTTTATGCACTCTGCAGCAAATTGTGCATCAGAAACTCATGTTCTGAAGCAATATTACATTTATTCTGTCATGCAATACCCTTCATTCCCACATCTTTACACCCTCACAAACACACACAACAATAAATATTGAAATAAAATTATTGTTTTCTATGATGGTTATTTCAGGATGTGGTTTTTTTGTGGCAATCTCCACACCATGGGCCTGGACTATGCACAATGTTTTCTAGGCAGTCAGGTCAGAACCACCTTCCCCTCCTGTGTGGAAAGGAAGGGAGGGCTAGGGCAGCATTTAAAGGCCTCCTCCGGGCTTCCCGCCATGGTAGGGAGCCCAGAGGAGCCCTTTAAATCCCGCCTGCAGCTTTGGCAGCTGGGCTGGGGCTGGCATTTAAAGGGCCCGGAGCTCCACGGTGGCTGGAGCATCGGGCCCTTTAGTTCGCCCCAGGGGCTACCAGCCACATCTGCAGCTGGGAGCCCCCTGAGTGATTTAAAGGCCCTGGGTCCTTTAAGTCTTGAGGCCACTCCTCTTCCGCTTGAGGCCACGCCCCCCAGACTCCAGCCCTACAGCGTAAAGCGTAAAACTGAAATCGCACATGTTAAATGCGCATAAGTTGCGACAGACCTGTATGTGCACATTTAGCATATAAGTTGTGGGGATATTTTGGAAAGGTCTTTGAAAATTACTAATTGAAAAAAAACATTTTGGGCTTAGGCAGAGCTGGTAGCACAGTAAACAGGTGACGTTGCCTAACGTTCAGTTGCTTCAAACTTTGCCAAACTTTACCTATCCATGCTGAAATTTTCCATGCTGGGCATCTGCCTCAGGGGGAATATTTTTGGAACATTTCTGCAAAAGTAGTTCATCAATTTCGCCGTACAAGGTTATGGAAAAATATATTGGTTTGCCCATCTTAAAACCATTTCACCATGTTTGTTGCAAAGTTATAATGCCTTCATTCTTTGGAGCAAGGAAGTGAAATTTGGCAGGAAGTCACCTCTGCTGTTGCCATGGAAAACCAGCCCAGATTTGGCCAGGTTATAACAGAGTTGGGTGGAAAGAAGTTTTCCCATTCTGCATTGAGGCAAAACCAAACCCTATCAAAAATGTTTATGAAAAACCAGAAAGACACCCCAAAAAGCTAACATTCTGGTGAACAGTGACATGGGATGTGAAAGTTGCTGCTCTGGCTGATTCAGACTTGAACCTGGGTCTCCTACATTCCAGGTGAGTATCCTATCCACTTGGCTTTTAGCTAATCATCTCTCTCCCCATCCCCTGAGAAACTTTTCCACAAAAAGTTTAGCTTCTGACAAAGTAGAATTTTCTGAAAACAAATGTTTTGTCAAATAACTCCCAGCTACCTCCGTTTATAAACCTTCGAGAGGGGCCGGGGGGAAACAGCTCACACATGCTCAGTAGAGACTTGACAAGTGAACTTTCCAGATTCCATCTGAACTGGGCATGCTCCAGCCCCAAGTTGCAGAGGGGTAAGCAGGATTGTCCCTGTAATTGCCACTCCTGGATGCTGCAGCACCAAGCATCAGAACTGAGACCAGGGAGACTGACACTCAATGCTCCCCCTGCTGGTGCCCAGGCAGTATGGAAGCCTGTCTGGAGTGCAGAGAGGACAGAAGGCAGTGGGGAGGGCAGTGAAGAAAGTAGATTGGGACAAGGAAGTGAGGTGGGTTGAGAAGAGACTGGGAGTGGAAGGTCTGTGGAAGTTTGGGCCTGGATGTGCAAGGAGACTGGAGGTAGGAGCCAGGGCGGGGGAGACTAAGATCAAATGAGGAGCAAGACGTAGTGGGGACAGACTGGGGCAAAGAACCTAGGAGGGAGACTGGGAATGAAAGCCAAGATGGGGGATAAAGGAGACTAAGACTCTGTTGAGGAGCCCAGAGCAGGAGATGGGGACTGGAGTGAGGAGCACAGAGGAGTGAGAAATAGGAATGAGACAAGGAGCTGGGGTGATAAGGGGGGGGGGGAAGAGGACAGGGCAAAAGGGGTCAGGTTTGAGGGGAGATTCCTCAAGATTCCTGAGTCTCAACATTTCTCTATTGTCAGCAAATAGCTGTGAAACCCTCTGGCAAAGTGTATGTTTCATCCTGCTCTAGTGGCTAGCCCACAAAGGATGACTGCTTACTGTTGGAATCAGTAACTTCATTAGCTCTACTAGCGAAGGCCTGTGACGTGGATCTAAAGGCTCAAACCCTGCTGATGTCCCATGTGGCTATTCCCATAGGATTAATTTTCTGTTTTTCAGTTTGTTTTTTAGAACCTCAGAAATTACACACACAAAACTACATTAAAGAGAACATTAAGGTTGAAAAGTCAAGTACTCAAAAGTTAAGACATGCCAGAATTGAGTGCTTTGCAGCCTTCATGCTCTTTTAACATCATTTTTGTGTATATACTTCACACAAAAACTATTTTAATTGTCTAGAAAGGAAATGTGCCCTGTTCTTTAACATATATTCTACATTTAGATAAAAATACTTTGTTTAATTGCTTGTAAAAAATGGCTTGTACATATGCTGTCTACACGTGTTTTCTAATGTATTTGCATTCTGCTGAAAAGGCAATAAGAAAGAAGCAGCTAAATTAGTCAATAGAAGATTTGCACTCTGAACTCAAAGTACACCTATAGAACCTGAATATCAATTGCATCTATTGAAGAATTGGACTTGGGGAGAATAGAGCTACCCTTAAAGAAAAAGTTGAAAAGCATAATCATCAGGATAATTTTACATACTAAGAATTGTGAAATTGTTACTCTCAAAGTACAAAAATAATTAACAATATTCTTCAGAGTGAAAAAAATTAATCCTGGTCCCACAAAACACTGCAGCCAAAAGTTTTGAATAGTACAAGAACAGAGAAGTGTTATTCATATAAGTAAAAGATGAACTCTTCGCCCCTATCAAAGTCAATAGCAAAACTGTCATTTACTTCAATGGGATTAGGATTTCACCCATTATCCAAATTAGCTCAAATGGGGCCTAATCCTATTCACATGATTAACTCAACGGGAGTATTTGTAAGAACTAACAACATGAGATTTTATCCATATATTGTTACTGAAAAGGTTGGGGGGGGGGGTTACCATAGTAAACTATGGTGCAAGCTACTGAATAGGTTTTACAAGTGGAAAAAAAATCTGATTTAAAATTACATTTGAAGACATCATCTTCACATTTAATTACCAGAAATAGGTGAACTATAAATGAATCCATTCATACTATGAGATCTATAATTTCTCAAAGAAACAGATAAAAATGAAATATCAGAATATTCTATTAATATTACCGTGAAGGCCTCAGGTTTAAAATCCATTTGCTCCATTAATTTTTTATGTTTAAAATTGATCACATTCATGAAAACCCAGAACGTGAGCTATGCTCACTGATTCCACACTCAATGCCCAAGAAACGTATGCACAAATACTGTGCCTCCCTAAAGTAGACTATGACACATCCATGTACCATCTATGCATCGCACTCCCTTCACCACCTTCTTTAGGCTTAAGTCTTGTTGGCGGCAGGGATTAAACCTCTCACTCTTTGGGAAGCACTACCAGAAACAATTTTTACAAATCAATGCACATCTGATAGCTAAGCACCAGAATATGCCTCCAAGGGAGGCTCTGGAACTCCTGTCACTGGAGGTTTTTAAGAACAGATTGGAAAAACACCTGTCAGAGATAGTCTAGATATACTTGGTCCTGCCTCTGTGCAGGTGGTGGGATTAGATGACCTCTTGAGGTCCCCTTCACCCCTACATTTCTATGACTAATAGAGAATAACTAAGGAAAACAAATCAGTACATTTTTAGGTATTTTAGCTCTGAGTTAAAAGGAAGGAGCCAAAATTCTTGCCTTATAACAAAAGGCAAGAAAAATGTTTATCACATAGCTGGAGAATTTTTTACTTGCACATAGCTCAACCCACAGAAAACTATAAGAGAATTTCAAAACTGGGTTGTTAAAACTAACATCTCTCTTGATACTTGACCAAGCATGTCACAGATAATAATGCAAGCCCATTAACTTGTCTTAATGAAAGTTTCCAAGGAAAGAGTGTCATAGTGTAAATGATCTACTGAATGGCTTTTGCTGAAATGTGCATGATGGCTTTGTAATTCACAAAGGTGTTCTGTACTTAATGTCTAGCAAGTCCTATTGAACCAAACATAAATAATCAGACAATACAATGTAAAAAAAAAATAGTAACATGAAATACAGGTTTACCCAGTTTTGACTGATTTACAAACTAACCTGTAATCTCATATTTGGAATAAAACTGACCCCATGCAGAAGGCCAGCATACAAACTATTCACTGTCTAAACACTATTTTTGAGGACTTAAGTGACTTAATGGTACATAGGCCTTAAACTTACTCTGCACACAGGTATTTAGTAGATATCATTTAGTTTACAAAAATAAGTCAAATATTTCTTTCAAACTATCAGATCACTTTTGAGATAAAGAGATGCTAAATTCTATTAGCACAGAGGCAAACATTTTGAAACATAGGTGCCTAAAGTTAGACTTTGAAATCCATATTTAGGCAGCAAAAGAAAAATGGCCTGATTTTTAAAGGTTGTAACACTTATAATTTGTTAACAAACTCCTTGTTTTCTTTTGCATATACCACTTTCAAACAGTTGAGGACTGTTGAATTCCCATCCTTTTAGACAGGCTACACTACTTTAATCTTTCAATCATTTCTTGTAAGTTAGTCCACCCAACTGATCCTAACCATTTTTTGCTGCATTTTGTTCTTTTCTGAACTCCCTCCAACTGGTCAATATCTTTATGGCAATGAATTCCCCAAAACTGAATCATTCCAGGTGCAGTTATATCAGTGGGGGAATATTATCTTTATGTTTCATGACAAGCCATCTCTCTAGTCCAATAGGTCACTACAATTCTGTCAGTGACAAAATACTATGTACACACAAACTAGACACCTGAAATTGAGATATTCTGCTGTGAATTGGTTTATCTTAATGCAAATACTGCATACCTGTAATATCTGCGTGTGGCCTATCACTCCACTGGTCTCGCTTGACAACGACACCATATGCTCTGGAAAATAATTCTGTTACAATAGAACGTATTATTAAAATTTCTGTAAATGTGAATACAAAAACCTTCCGTTTTCTCTTAGACATATAAACAGATCCACCACCCAACTGCACAGAGCAAAAAGACGGTGAGATTTCCCCACTCTCAAATCATTTAGGAAAGGGGGGGCATTAAAATAGCCTCAAAATTGTGGTATCTTGTAGATTCACCTGCTGAGTTTATGAGAGCAAACTTCAAAGTTTTTTTTATTTGTTTGTTTTTAAGATTTCAATGCAGGGACAAGGGTCTGCTAAGTCAAGTCAGACTGCAGGAAGGCCCATACTTAGGGTATGTCTATACTACAAAAACCTGTGCCAGTGGGTCTCAGAGCCTGGGTCAACTGACTCGGCTCACACTATGGGGCTAAAGCAGCAGTATAGACGTTCCTATTTGTGCGGGTTTCAAACCCTGGACTCCAGCCCAAGTCTCATGAGCCGAGTCTGTTGACTCAGGCTCATACTCGCTGCCAGGTTGTGGTTTGTTATTTTTGTTTTTTGTTTATTTTTGTTTGTTTTTTCCCAGCGTAGATGTAACCTCAGATTGTCAGGTACTCATTCTCCCTCCCCTTCATGCTGCATAGGCCGGCCCTAGGCATCAATATATTACTATCTAGGAAGAGGGAAAATGCATTTTAAAAGGGACATTTTGTTGAATTTGATATGGTATCCCAGTGGAAGGAGGAAATAAAGTGGGATACACTGTCAAAAAAATTTACTTAAATCATATTGAAACAAAATGTTGGGTGATATATTTTATGCTATCTTTTACTAATGCAGAAAAAATCCTCTCTGATTTACTGTGAATGCTATCTTTATTCTGTATGATATTAATATGGATCAAATGGTGGAAACTTTCCAAAATAAAATAAAAGCTATTATAGGCCAGAGCTGGTGTAAGTCAGCATAGCTCCGCCGACTGAACTGTAGCTATGCAGGTTTACATCAGTTGAGGATTTGGCCCCAGATATAAAATTATAGTCTTTTATAATAGCTGGACAATTCCCAAATTAAACCCTTCAAAGCATGTAAAGTAGCTGGTCACCAGAGACTTTCATTCCAAATGATCGCGTGTATTATTTTAGGATTAATTAAGAGTTAAGTGTTTTTGATAGTGTTCTAAATTCCACCTCCTCTTGGGATCATACCTTTCTTGTTGGGCCCTGATTGGTTAGCTAGTTGGGCCCTGATTGGTTAGTCTATATTGCCCACCAAGGCTGGTTGACTATGGTCATGCAATATAAAGTAATTTCCATGGACCACTATAATATCTGACCCCCCCCAATTAATTAATTTAGCAACATCTCTGAGATGTAGTTATCCCCATTCAGAAATAAGGAACTGAGGGAGAGAGTGATTAAGTGATTTGCTCAAGATAATACATGCAGAGCAAGGAACAGAACCCAAACTCTTGGGTCCCTAAAAGGTATGTCTGCACCACAGCTGGAAGGTGTAAATTCCAGCTTGAGGAGACATACCCACATTAGCTCTGATCAAGCTAGTGTGGTAAACTAGAGTGTAGTCACAGTGGGGAACAGGGTGATGAGGCGTAGCGGGGGAGCTGCCATAAGTACGACCTTGTTGGAGACCATAGATTTGTACTCTGGCAGCTAGCCCTTCCTAGAGCTCACGCTGTGGCGACTACACTGCTATTTTTAGCACACTAGTGCAATTGGAGCTAATGCAGGCATGTCTCCTTCCAGCTCTGGCATAGACATAGATTTAAGATCATTCTTCCTTTCCTTTTAACAGGTCACAGGTAGATTTCATTTTACGGCTCACTCTAAGTCCTCCTGCATTTCTGGCATTCCCCTGCATCACTATGCCACATGGCTTCAGATGTCAGGGCAGCAGTAGCAGCTGCCCAAACAGTGCTTTTAAGAAGACAGACTTACCACTGGGTGTTTAAAAAACTCATATTTGGCATAGTTTTTTCTAAAATACAGTCTATTTTCTTCTTCGATTCCCCAGTTTGACTGAACTTCAATTACCAATTCGTGGTCTTCTATAATTCTTTCTGTAAAACAAAGAAAAATACTTAGCCTTGCACACAAGCCCACCATCGTGGTAAACCCATGAGAATTTAGGCTCAGACACAAATGAAGAGTTATGTTCAACCCAACATGAACACCTTCAATTCATCAAGTCTGTTTCACATTTTGTCACCAAAGTCAGTATTCTATACAGTGCTCTTTTATACGCCAACTCTGCTCATGAAACATGAATGTCTGCAGTAGGTGAGGAAGCAAATTTCCTCCTCCTTTTCCTCAAACACCAATAAGGTTTTAAAATCTCTCACATAAATGCAAAATGAGGTATTGCCTCTTCCAAAGCCAACCTATTACATACTTTAACGTTTTTACAAAGCTTGGAATAGAGAGATGGTGATTTTGGCAGCTAGACTTCTTAGTTGTATAACTTCCTTCTTTGAGAAATTAGAGACTTGGAGCCAAAATTAATTAAGGGGAATGGTTAATTACAAAAACACCCAACATTCATTCATAAAGCGTTTTTTCACATTGGAAGAGTTCATCCTGAATTACTCAAGAGCTGGCAAAGATATTAGAAGTGATCCCATTTGTATAGAGGTGAGCTCATTAGCTAGGTTGGATGCCAGACATTTAGATCTGCAAAGCCATGTGGGGAATTTGAACCTTTTGAAAACCAGTTCTGATTGCTAATTAACTTTACAGTAATTGGGGATTTAGAAAAATCTAAACAAAATGGCAAAGGACTTATGTAAATGGATAATAAATAACCAATCAATCCACCTATGTCTGCTCCAGAGTTTTCTAAAGATTTTCCGAATACTGTTGCATCTCCCCTGCAAGCTGTTTTTATCTTTTTTGACAGTTTCCTGCAATGTAAAAAAATACTAAACTACATTTGTATGAAATGAAATATGGTTTTGAATTTAAGGCCCCAAACCTTCAAAGAGTTATGCATGTGCTTAACTACAAACTCTAGGAGCACTATCATTGATTTCAATGAGACTACTTAGAGTGTGTAAAGGTAAGCCCATGCATAACCCTTTGCAGGATTGTGACTAAATTTATTTCTGTACATTGGATATCACATTTAAAAAAACCAAACAACTCATGTAACATTCATGCTACAAAGAAAAAGTGCACAGGAAAAAGTTTGGTGGGCAATTTTCATTTTGCTGACAGCATGAACCAATGAGGAAACAAGTTATTTTAAATGTAAGTGGGGAATATTTTTTCTGGGACTTTATTGAATTGTACTTAAAGGGTCACTGTCAATTTCAAATCTAATTAGTTCCAACAAATCAACAATTTAAAATAGTTTCAACTACTGTTCTGGGTCCCCCTGCCAATTATACAATTTTACACAACAATCTTATTTTTATTTCTCCCCCACCCAACCCCCAAGTATTGCCAAAATGCAAGAGCACCAAAAAAAAAATCATAGTCAAGCTCTAAAAATACATGAGAGAGAGAGAGAGACACACACACACACACACACACGGACGGGGTTCTATGTATTTTCCTTCTAGTTTTTCAGCCTTTAAAGGTACAGCCAGTTCATGTTCTCACGCTTTATTCCATAATCACGAGGGCTTTAAGCTTAATTTTAAATTACTGAAACTCTTACATAGTCACTTTAGCCCAGGAGCTGGGGCTTTAAGAAACACCACATATCTCAAGACTTGTGATAAAATTGTGAGCTCACAACACTACTTTCCAGGACTGTGTGAACAGAATGATTGTAATGCAGCAAAACACAAAATGTTCATTAAATTCTTGAAATACATTGGGGACAAATGTTTGTTTCAGAAGGTGGAGGAAGTAACTGGGGAAAACTGCCATTTTAGACGTTATTCTGACTAATAGCATTGTGAATCTGAAGTTGAAGGTAATCTGGGTGAAAGTGATCATGAAATGATGATTATGTGACCCTAAGAAAAAGGAGCAAGAGCAGCAAAATAAGGACAATGGCCTTCAAAAAAGCAGACTTTACCAAACTCAAAGAAGTGGTTGGTAATGGTCCATGGGCATAGGCGCCGACTTATATGGGGCTCTGGGGCTTTAGCCCCATGAATAAATCCCAAGCAGGGGCTCTGGCTGCTGCTGCAGCAGGAGAAGCAGAGCCCTTGCTGCAGGCAGCCCAGAGCCCTCTGTTCCCGGCCCGCGGTTGGATGCGCTCCCGCGGGGCAGGCAGCCCAGCCCTCCTGATTGGTCTCAGCTCCCCGGTCAGGCAGCCCAGAGCCCTTCCTTCCCCTGGCCCAGAGCCCTTTAAATCCCCGCTGCTGCTGAGATTTAGGCTGTTCTCCCCCCCCGGCCCCCCAGCCCAGGCCCTTTAAATCCAGCCGGGCTGAGGATTTAGGAGGGTGGGCTCCGCCCCCAGCCCAGCAGCAGCCCCCCCCAGACTCCAGCGGGGGCCTCTGTCTGCTGATTGCCTCCCCCCCCCCCCCCCCTGCCCCCCCCCCCCCCTCCCCCCCCCCCCTCCCCACTGGTGCCCCCTCCCCAGACCCCCCCCCCCCCCCCCCCCCCCCCCGCCTCCCCCCCTATCCCCCCCTCCCCTTCTCTCCCCCTCTCCCCTCCCCCAACCCCCCCCCCTCCCCCCCCCCCCCCCCCCCTCCCTTCCCCCCCCTACCTGTCCTCCTCCCCCCCAACTGCCTCCTGACCCACCTCCACTGCCCCCACCCTGTCCCCCCCCTCTTCCTCCCCCCCCCCTCCCCCCCCCCCCCCCCTGCCCCCTCCCTGCCCCCCCCCTCCCTCCTTCTCCCTCCCCCCCAACCCCAAACTGCCCTCAAACGCCACTCCCTGCCCCTATCTCTCTCCCCATGCAGCTCCAGACAGTTGCCCCCCAGAGCCCACTCCTCTCCCCAGCTCAGCTCCCCACATAGCACCTCCTCCCTCCAGACCCCAAAGTGGTTTGGGCAGCTTTTACTTCATTTCTCCCAAGCCCTGCAAGGTGCCAACTGAAGGTGTTGGAGAACAGAGAGACAGGTGGCCTCCTAATGCCTGGAAAAGAGACAAAGGCCGGAGAGGAGAGAGTCAGTGCTGCTGTTGGACTTCTGGAAGTGCCTTGTGTGTGAAATGATATGATGATGCTGGAACATCTCCATACAAAGCCAGTCAGGACTTACTGTCTCCAGGGCAAGAGCTTGCCCTTCCACGCCATGCACTTTCCAAAAAGAGTCTGCCCAGGCTGGTCCTGGGGCAACCAGAGATGCTGCACCCCAACTCTGCAGTCAGAGATGACTCTCAGCCAGACAGTAAAAACAGAAGGTTTATTAGATGACGGGAACAACAGCAAACA
Source organism: Mauremys reevesii (assembly GCF_016161935.1). Classification (NCBI taxonomy): domain Eukaryota; kingdom Metazoa; phylum Chordata; order Testudines; family Geoemydidae; genus Mauremys; species Mauremys reevesii. The sequence goes on along the minus strand of NC_052633.1, from coordinate 43,544,055 downwards.
GAGCTTGTTGGTACACAGAAAAAAGACCCTCTGTCAGGTCCATCTTCCAGAACCAAGTTCTGGGTCTCTCCCAATTTCCCCAGCCAAACCAACTGACTCTCCCTCTCTCTGTCTCTCTTCTCTCTTGGAGGGGGGGGCCACCCTTCTGTGTCCCCCCAACACCTTCAGTTGGCATCTTGGGGAAAACTGACACCCCACACACAGTATTCAGAGAAAATATTAGAACATTCCTTCATCACAACAAATGCATGCAAATAAAATACTGTATATATATTGAGGCAGGTGCTGCTTCTGACTTTTTCCTTTTTTTTAATTGACTAATATCGTCCATGGGAATAAAATTGAAAGGAAAAAGGAGTTCAGGAGAGTTCTCAATTTCTCAGAGAGACAATGTTAAAGGTACAACAGCAAACTGTTGATAGGACGAATACTAAAAGTAGAGCTCTGCACGGATACAAAATTTGTACCTGAGGATGTGAATATCCATGGATATAAGGCTGCAGGGCTCTACCAGGAACCACAGCATCCTGTCAGGCCACCACTCGCCAGAGCCCAGCCCAGGCAGCTCCTCCAGTGCAGCTGTACTGCCCCCAGCTCTGTCCACCAGGGTGGGCACCAAGCTTAGCGACAGCTGTCCCTCATCATGCTAGTGTATGCAGGCAGCTCGCATGCTGCTGGACAGAAGTAGCAATCTTAAAGAGGAAAAACAGTACACTTCTATCCCTTAAAAAAAAAATTTTTTTTTTGCTGTAACACAAAGGCCAAGATTTTAAAAGGGGTTAAGTGATTTTGAGGGCCCAAATAGAAAATGTGGAGCACCTGTCCTCTGCAAATCAGACCCTAATTAAGGTATCTCAAGTTGGGCACACAAAATCTTTTAAAAATTACTTTGGAATATCTTGTCCCAGAAAGAATTAAAAGAGTAGGAGTACAATCGCAGCCTCTTTCCATCAATGGTCTTCACTTCTTGTGGCAACACCCACCTTCACAAAACAAGAAATACTATCCACAGCACAAATACTGTCAAGTCTGCAAACCTAGATTAATTACTATGCCAAGAAGTCTCCAAATCTCCACTGAGTGAGATATTACATTCACACAGCTAAATTCTACAAGTAGGAAAAAAAAAAGTGGACTCATTGTAGGCCACATATACTGATAGTGCTCATGCAATGATTAGACCAATTGTTCATCTTAAACAGTTATCTTTTTAGTTAATAATACCAAAATTGGTTAACTCCTTGATTGACTAATTTTATTTATATTATAATCCCAATGTATTTTTCATATTGTTTAGCACTTGAAGGAAGTATGAGAAATTAGTTAACCATCTAGTTGTTTATGCTCTTAAATAAATGTTATAAATAAATCCACCAAACTGGCTTCCTCTGATGAAATGGTGACAAGGTAAAAACTACCTTAATTAAAAGGGACTTTAATTAAACATTTGACATTAGTCCTGAAAACCCGCTATTATTACTACATCATGCCTAATCCAAAAAGGAAAAATGCAGCAGCCCACCATAATCTACTAAATACCATAGGATTTGGGAAATAAATGACCTTCACTGACTTTTTTTTTTTTTTAAACAACAACTCTGGAAGCTAACACCAGGGTGTCCACATATCTATTCAATAGACACCATCCTAGGACCTAACCACATCAGCCACACCATCAGGGGCTCGTTCACCTGCACATCTACCAATGTGATATATGCCATCATGTGTCAGCAATGCCCCTCTGCCATGTACATTGGCCAAACCGGACAGTCTCTACGCCAAAGAATAAATGGACACAAATCTGACATCAGGAATCATAACATTCAAAAACCAGTAGGAGAGCACTTCAGTCTCCCTGGTCACTCAATAACAGACCTCAAAGTGGCAATTCTTCAAGAAAAAAAAACTTTAAGAACAGACTAACATGAAACTGCAGAACTTGAATTAATTTGCAAACTGGACACGATCACATTAGGCCTGAATAAAGACTGGGAGTGTTTGGGTCATTACAAAACCTAAACCTAATTTCCCCCATACTAAATTTCCCCCTACTGGTACTCACACCTTCTTGTCAACTCTTTGAAATGTGCCACTCTCATTACCACTACAAAAGTGATTTTTCCTCCCTTGGTATCCTACTGTTAACTGAATTGTCTTGTTAGACTGACCTCACACTTGGTAAGGCAACTCCCATCTTTTCATGTTTTTATACCTGCTCCTGTATTTTCCACTCCATGCATCTAATGAAGTGGGTTCTAGCTTGTGCCACTGCTCACTGTTCTACAGCTCTGACAGATGTGGCTATTTCTTACAATGTTCTGGACAAACCTTACTGAATTAAGTTAACAGTATTTTAGGAATTCATTGTATTAAAAATGCAAATAGTTATGTATTATTGTGGGACTGTATGTAACATCTCTAGGAAGGAGATATGACAAATGTCACCTGGGAAGTGTTATGAGCTTCAAAGGCCTATTTTAAAACAACAGGCCAGATAAGTAGTATATTTTGGAGGAAAACAAAATTAAGTAGATTTCCTAGGAAAATACCCTGGGGAGAGAATGCAAATTCCCCACCTCCGGACCAAACCTTTGAAAGATTCGCCTTGTGGAGAAACCCATTGTCCATCTGATCACCTAGTTCCTGGTCTCTAAGGAAAAAAGACCTAAACTGTATAAAAGGAGCAAAACAAAAAATCACAGATTCATGGGTGTGCTAGTTCTGAGCCAAGACAGTTATGAACTTGTAACCACTGGAAAACCCCTTGGTGGTGTCTGCAGGACTGTTTACCTGCCAGAGCCCTTGTTGAGTCAGGGTAATCTCTGGTAAGATAATTTGCATACATATTCTTTTTAATGTTTTCTCCATAATTCTTTTACTTTAAGAATAAATGTGATTATTTTAGAAAGAACTATGTCGTCACTTAACTGTGGGCAATTACGTTGTTTATAGCCTCTGAAGAAGAAAGGCAAACAGGCCTGCTGAGGCAGTCTGCTTTGCTGGAGAATTCACAGTGGGCAGAATGGAAATCCCCGGATAGGAGAGAGGGAGCGAGAGATGTACGACTCTCCTCAAGACAGGTGAATGCAGGGGAGCTGGAAGCCTCAGAACAGACCACAGAGGGATAATAGAGTTGCATTAGCCCAGAACCATGAAAACTGCAGTTCTACTACTATTTTTAGCACGTTAGCTTGATGTCTACTGGAACTGAGAATCACACTCCCCTCTCCAACTGTAGACATAGCCTAAGGGCTTGTCTCCAGAGCTCCTCAGTTTGGACTATGGAAGGGTGAATTGTAGCACATACTAGTGCACTCCACTGTATGGACACAGCTGTTGCAAACTACAAGTTTGCATTAACATGGCCCTTTTTAAACAAGACTATTTAACTGCAAACTAAGTAGTTGTTAGTTTATGCCCTCAGCATCCACTTAGGGGAATTACAGCGAGGCAATCCAATGCGCACTGCAGTTTGTACAGTCTTAAATTGTCTGAAGACTGCCTATAGTCTGAATTGTGGGACTGTGTAAACACAGCCTAAGAGTCAAGTGCTACCCTTTATTCTGCTCAAATAAATCTAGTACAGTACCTGTATATGAGGAACAATAGTGACATCCAGTGGATATTAAAAAAAAAACAAATCCTACACACCTGTGATAAGCGTAATTGTTAAAGAAGGAATTGTAGGTTAAACATTTGAGAAAAGCATAACGATTCTCTAAAATGTACTATGGAGAACCAAATATATTTTAGTATTTGCTGTCCATGACAAAAGTAAAAAAACACTGTTTAAAAATTGTTTAAAAATGTATGAGGTCTACCGAATTCTGAAATAATTTCTGGTAAACACATCCCCTTTCAGGGTACATACCCATCTGAATGTGCAAGTAGCTACTCAAATATATGTACACAGATGAGAGCATATTCCAATGACTTTGTGATAATTAATGTCATGTTTATATAAATAACAGCTGACTTGTGGCTTTATTTGCAGATAAAAAGCACCATGTTCAGTTTACTGTGATTCATGGGGTCAAAAAAATCACAAGTATTTGGATAGCTGTTGGATATTAGCGAAAATGTTTGTATCCATGACAGATTCAGGAATTTTAACATTAATTATTATTCATACAAAAAATGTTTTACTGGAAATGAGTTTTTTGCTATTTCCTGTTTCAAGTGCTTCAGTCATTCAACCAGGCAGTTGAAAAAAAAAATGTGGTGTGAATCTTAGTGGATAAATCACACAACAGAACAATACATAGCAACCAGTCAACCAAACTGTTCACAAACCACAGTCTGAAAGTTATTCATCTAGTACAGTACTTACAAATAGTGAATTTGTTTGCTTACAAGAAAGAAGTTCAGTTTGTGATTATATCACACGCGGAAAAAGGGTCTACATTTGTGTCATAATAAACAAACAACTACAACAAACATTAAAGGTGGTTTAACTATTAAGTATTACAGGAGGAGGAGGCATCCTGAAAGAGAACTAATCTCCATACCTACTGGTACCTCATTAGTCTCTGACATCAGCCTGAAGAAGGCAGACTGACTAAAAAAGGGAAATATAGTCTCTTACTACAATTACACCGGAAGGAGAACCAGACATCTCAGAGGATTGGTTAGGGAATGCAGTGCCTTAGTGCTGGTTCACATTCAGCAGAGCTCAGCAGTGAGCTCAGTAGTTACTACTGGAAGAGTTTGTACGCTTAAGTGAAACAACTTGATGGTCTCAATCTCCTTCTCTAGAAGGAATGGACATGTGTCAACATAGTACTTCATAGATGTTTAAAAATGTCTCTTGTTCGAATATCTTAAGAAAAGTGACAACTAAAAGATTGATATTTCAGCAACAACTAATATCTTTAGGATTGAAGTGGTCCAATTACATGACAAAATATGCATTATATCAATAACTGTGACAGACTGGGCCAGGAACCATTGCAGAATCACTTCTTTAGGGTTATAATTCAGTTTTGTTTTCCTTAATGCTTTTTACTAACTTTCTTCTCTATTTTAAAATCCAGTCTTATTGATAAAGAGAGAAAATACTTCTATTATTGATACAATAGCTTTAGGCAATAGTATCCCTAGCTTTCTCCCGATAGCACATTTAGTCAATGTACAGTCCTGACCCAGTTTTAACTCTGACCTTATTCTCTGAGCTGGAAGTATCTTACAACTGATGCACTCAGGGTAAAAAGTTAGAAATATCTTTGAAATGTTACAAAGGAGAAAACGTTTTTTCAAAAATATTTGTGGCTGTCTTTATACACCATAAGAGAGCAGTAAAGGGCAAAAACAATTTTAGCTTTGTGGCTCATCTTTAAAATACTGCTGTTAAATATAGTACAGTATGTTCTGGCTCGGTCTGTGTGTGGAGCTGCAGCAGGGTGGACCCTGCTCCTGCCCAGAGGGGCTTGAAAAGCTGCCTGCCAGGGCTTGAGAGGGGTGGCTCTGGAAGCTGGGCTGAGTAAGGAAGTGGCCGCAGCTGGGGCCATGCCCCAAACTGAAGCCCTGGGGCTTATTAGAAGGCAGGGAAGCCAGAGCCCAGTCAGTCTCTCTCTGCCTTCAGAGAGGGATGGGCCTGGCTGCTTATGAGCAGAGCTAAAGTACCTGGGTGAAGCAGGGCTGGGAACAAGCTAGGGAGCTGGGGAGCTTCAGCCTAGAAAACCCCAGGCTGCAGCCTAGCGGTAGGCCACAGGTACTGGGGGGTTTCAAGGGGCGACCCAGGGGTAGGAAGAGCACCAGGTCCAAACCCCTTTGCCTGTGATGAGAGGGCGGATACTGCAGTCTGCCCCAGGAGCTGGGGCTAGAGCACGACTGGGCAGTAGCCATTCTGAGGCGAAGTGGGGAAAGCAGGGTGGGGGTTCCCCGGGGAGGGGGAAACCCAGTTAAAGGGGCACCGGGATCCTGGGAGGGACACGGGGCTGAGAGGAAAACAGGCGGACCACCGGCCAGCAGAGGGCGCTCCAGGCTGAAAAAGAGCTAATTCCCCGGGAAAAACCAGCGGGAGGCTCCGTGGTGGTGAGTAGCCCGTTTACAGGAGCATATGCACAGGCAGCCTATACAGGGTGTGGCTCCTCCCAGAAGGGAAGGACCCCTAACAGCACAATGAGAGAGTATGCTTCCTGACGGGAAAGAAAAAGGGCTTGAAGTCAGTAGCATCAGAAGCCGGAAGGGAGCTGCTTTTGTTCGCTCTTCCAATACTAAACACACATTTTATTGTTACTGAGTTTGTGACTGTGTCATCATTCCAGGGATTCTGCCTGCTTATGCTAACCCACAAGGGGACCAAAACGTCAGGTAACAATACACTCTAAGCTGCACAGTTGGGTATCATTTTACATAAACACACATTGTTCGCGGATGACACTAAGCTGAGGGGAGAGGTAGATACGCTAGAGGGTAGGGATAGGGTCCAGAGTGAACTAGACAAATTGGAGGATTGCGCCAAAACGAAACTGATGAGATTCAACAAGTGCACAGTCCTGCCTTAGGACGGAAGAATCCCATGCACTGCTACAGGCTGGGGACTGACTGGCTAAGCAGCAGTTCTACAGAAATGGACCTGGGGATTACAGTAGATGAGAAACAGGATATGAATCAGCAGTGTGCCCTTGTTGCCAAGAAGGCTAACGACATATTGGGCTGCATTAGTAGGAGCGTTGCCAGCAGATCGAGGGAAGTGATTATTCCCCTCTATTCGGCACTGGTGAGGCCACATCTGGAATATTGTGTCCAGTTTTGGTCCCCCCACTACAGAAAGGATGTGGACAAATTGGAGAGAGTCCAACAGAGGACAATGAAAATGATCAAGGGGCTGGGGCACATGACTTACGAGGAGAGGCTGAGGGAACTGGGCTTGTTTAGTCTGTAGAAGTGAAGAGTGAGGGGGGGATTTGATAGCAGCCTTCAGCTACCTGAAGTGGGATTCCAAAGAGGATGGAGCTCAGCTGTTCTCACTGGTGGCAGATGACAGGAAAAAGACCAATGGTCTCAAGTTGCAGTGGGGGAGGTCTAGGTTGGATATTAGGAAACACTATTTCACTAGGAGGGCAGTGAAGCACTGGAATGGGTTACCAGTGGGAGGTAGTGGAATCTCCATCCTTAGAGGTTTTTAAGGCCCGGCTTGACAAAGCCCTGGCTGGGATGATTTAGTTGGTGTTGGTCCTGCTTTGAGCCGGGGGTTGGACTACATGACCTCCTGAGGGCTCTTCCAAACCTAATCTTCTGTGATTGGGCCAGACTCTCTGGTGCAACAAGGAACAATCAGCACAAAACACAGAGGTGGCAAAGGTGGCCCCAGTCCTGGAACTGCTAGGTATCAGTATAGTTCTCTCCATGTGGTAGAACAGTCTGCAGACGGTTTTAAATTTACCTCACATCACAAGAATCTTTTAGAAGCTGTAGATGCAAAAAAACATTCCAGCAATTCCTCCTGCCCCCCGTTCTCTAGCCATACTCCTACACTGGAAGTTGTTATGGTGTTTCCATGCCACAAAGGGAGAAGAAAATTTCATTATGCTGGGCAAATACTCTAGCATTACTGACTATTCTTTTAGTTACAAATTGAATCCAGGTGATTTCATATCTGCTGATGGGGGGGTAACTGAGTTGTTTTATGACTTGATTTATAGTAGATTTCTCCACTATAGCGCTCCAAAAAAAATTTAAAAAAATCACAAGATCTAATATAGGAAGATATTGTCCTTTTTATACTGAAAATGGTATTTAGACTATCTGAGTAAAGTAACTTAAGATGATGTCTTCTGGGAGAAGACATCTACACTAATTCTTTGGCAAATCTTTGCTGTGTTACATATTTTTAACATGTCTGATACTTGATACGTCTTACTTTACTTTTTTATTGCAGAGTTTTGAAACTATGTATACACTGACAACAGGAAGTGAGACCACTACAACAACACAACATTACAGTAGTTATCTGAAACACAGAAAAGTTGGTGTTCATCACATTACACATAAATAAGGCAGAAACATTTACACTTTATATGACAACACATAATACCAACAGGGCAAATATAGTTGTTGAAGCAGAAGTATGAATATCTTGATTTTTGTGGGCTTACTTGTTTTTATGTAGGCTTCTTTTGTATTTAATATATAAATTGGGGGGAAGTTAAAAAAATGTAGGTCAATTTCTCTGGAGTTTAAATCAAAACTTCACAAAGCTAATTGACTGTATTGCAGTAGGATGTTGACAAGTCTACTTCAACAGAAAGATGTAATTTAGAGGGATAGACACCTACTGTCCACATAAAAGTATGAAATACGACAGCTCTTCTGTCCTTTTGTATGAGAGATATTCATCGACTACGCCCTCTCAAAAATTTCAGCTGGCTGTGTTGGAGTGGCACAGCTACTATTTGCACCGGAATACGGGCCCAGCTCTTTTGCTAGAGGGAAACAGGAGCAAGTCAAGAAAGTAAAAGGAGGAAAACTGTCCAAAAAAAGCAGGAAAGAACTAAAAGCCATTTATCATAAGTGTTAAGAATCTATGTCCTCAAGACCCCAGCTTCAGATTCAGATCAAGGTAATTTGGGATCAGTGAAAGAGCATCCCTTATGACTCTGCATCAGAAAAAAAAATGGGGAAAACAGAAGAATGAGTTTGAATAGCTTCCTAGAATTTTCCTACATAAAAAAAAAAACCACAAAAAACCACAAGCAGCTATGATACCTTTTTTATGCCATGAACAAGGCAATCTTACCTAGACCTATGCGAGGAAGGTGTTCAAACAGTGTCCAGCTGTGGTCATCTATGTAATGATTCTTCAGTATTAATAGCTGGCATACATCTCTGGCTGTTACATCACTTGGCACTTCCAAAGCTCTGCTAGTGTCATCCTCACTGTATACTTTAATTACCTGCAAAAACAATGAGTATAAACTGGAAAAGCTAAAGTGCCCATACATTTAAAATTGCACGGGATTGGTTAAATCAGCCCAGACAACTTACTCATCTCCAAAGCTTATGACTGAGACAAGAACCTAAATGCGTAACATAACATTCAACAAAAGCAGAAAGCTTCCATGTCCCCTTCTAGTAACTGGATCTCCACATTAATATGAGACAAGGATGGTGCTGCAGATGACGAATGGTACAGTTCAAGGATCCTGAAAATGAGCTATACAGAAAGGTTAGTGAAACCAGGTCTGAATTTGTTGGAAGAAATTAGACAAAAGAGAGGTGAGCTAATTTGAGTGTATGTAATTCTGTAGGGAATAGAAAGGATAGATGCCACAAGACTGTTTGAATTTTGACAAGCAAGAATCAGGGCATTAAAAAAGGATTGAGACACAAGGGAATGGAAGTAGAATTAAAAACATGCACCTGAACAAAAATGATACATGTGAAAGATTGCCAGGGTCTATGAGCAACTAGAGAGTAGTTCAAAATATTGTAGGAGGGAACACAGCACAAGTGGACACATTGATTTGCTCATCTTCTATCCTTACAACTTCCAAGTTTCTTCCTATTGTATTACATTCTTTATATAAAAATTGTAATTTTCTGGTGATCTTCAGCAACGAGGAGTTGACTTGAAAATGTCAGTAAAGATCCACACTTCTGAAAAATAGGGAAATGTGTATTATTTAAATACCATATAGCTTTTTGGAAGAAGTGAAGGTTTGAGTTTAAATTGCTCATGCTTGCACCCAGCCAAAAGATGAATTCCAAATGCATACAGAAGTCAATTCAGATGCAATTTGTTTTGTTTCCATTTCTTTGAAGGACCAAGCTACAGCCAATCAGATGGAATTGATGAAACTTGCTATTAGTTTATTTTCTGAAGTGCTGTGCACCTACTGCTCCAATTAAAATCAACATGGAAGAGTTTCTGGTATTCAGGAAACATTTTTTAATTTCTTGATTTGCATGCAATTATAACAGAACCTTGAAACTGAATTAATACAGCACCGTATTTTGAATTTGCCTTTATTTTTATTTTTCCATTTCTAAAGAGATAACAAAAATAAGCAATGAAAAATATAGAAGACACTGGCAAAAGCCTGGGCTGTCATTTAGTTCATTGTGGTATTAGAACTCAACGTTATCATTAAAATTAACATAAGTGTTTTGAGTTTAATTATAAAAATGATGGACTGGTCAACATATCATGTAGGTGCAGAAGAAATATGCATATTAAAAAAGGTTTTTTAGATCTTCTGAAGTCCAGTAAAATGGCACAATCTGAAACTGAGCACTTTATTATTAGCTTGAGTTTTATTTGTTCTGGGCAGAGTATTTTAATCCTAAAGCTATTTTAAAATCATTGAAAGGTAGAGAACAAATAAATTGTAGATTATTTCATTAATATCTCCCACCAGTACAGAGCTTTTTCCCTAGTGTATATATTTTCTAGTAGCTTGAGACAACTCTGAAGTAGACAAATTGCTGTCTTACTAAGTGTCTCACTTCCCTTGGAAGTCCATGACACAGAGACCTCAGCATTATAAAGTTGTTCTTGATATTCAACTTAAAAGTATTTTATTACACTAGGAGAAAATGCATCTATGCACCCTTTTATCATGCTAGTGTGCATAACTCATCTGGTCCTCTGAGGTTGACACATCATGTTATGTCTTTGTCCTCCCTTATGTTGTAATTTAAATGAGCTACATGTATTTGGCTCCTTTTAAAGCTTTCCTTCATGAGGCAATCCTGCATCCCTTAAACATTTGCTTCACCCTTCCCTGAATCTCATCTCACTTAACCAGTGAAAGGCTTATTGGTGAGCACCTGATCCATGCATCAGCAGCAGTGCACTGAAGGCCAACTCCACCCTGGAACTCCACTCCTCCACTCAAGTATTAGCTAGATAGCCAGCAGGAAATCCCACCTCTAACTCATGCAGTCAGTGTCTCAAGAAGAGACAACATTGCTGCAGCAGTAGCAACATGTGCCCAGGCTAAGAGATAGCAAATCCAAATGGAGCCTTCCAGGGGATATAGGCCAGGAGAGCAGCCTGAATGCAAGGTCACTTTAGGGTGACAAAGTGTCCTGATGTTATAGGGACAGTCCTGATATATAGGACTGTGTCTTATATAGGTGCCTATTACCCCCCACCCCCATCCCAATTTTTCACACTTGCTATCTGGTCACCTTAGGTCACTGTATGGCAGATTAAATGGCAATTCTTACAATACAATGGGAAAGAGGCACCTTAACATAAGGGAATGATGCCTGAGGGGTAGTTGAGATTGTTAGCGATGGAGTTAGTTCCTTAAAATGTCTTGGATTTGTGTCAGATTCTCATTAACTGTTTTTTCCCCCCAATATCATCCCAGCTTCTGTCCCTGTAGGTGTTGGGACTAGATCTATGCACTGGAATGATTCCAGTCTCTGCAAAGGTCATAGGAGATTGGAACAACTTAGCAAAGAAGCACCTACCAGTCCTAGAAAAAAAAATTACTATGCTCAACTGTTCAAGATACACCGGTATTATTCATCATATACATTAATATAGCACCCAGAAGCTCCAGCTAAGTTTGGTGTCCCATTGCAGTGGGCCCTATCCTAAAGCGCTTACTGTCTAAGCAGATAAGACAAACTGTGGAAGAGAAACAGAGCAAAGTGACTTTCCCACAGTAAGACAACATTTTGGTTGCAGAGCTAGATGTGACTCCCATTCCAGAAACTTGTCTCCTGCCCAGGGGCGGCTCTAGAAATCAGGCTGCCCCAAGCAGCGCGCCCGCGCTGGCGCCTTTCGTCTCGGGCGGTCCTCTCCCCTCTGGGGCTCGGCCGGGCCCCGCTGGCCGCTCCTGCGGCAGGCGGCGACGGGGCCAGGGACGAGCGAACCTGCGGGCCGGCGGCTGGAGCTCCGCAGCCCGGGGGGGAAGCGGGACCCGCCCGCAGCGCATGCGCGAGCCAAATGCCGCAGGCACGCCCCCAGCAGCCGCCCCTTGGCGCTGCTTGTCTAGAGCCACTCCTGCCAGTATGTACCTTGCATATAGAGATTCCTTTAGATATACATCAAGTCAGGAGTCATGTAATGTCACTTTATAGCAAGAATATGCATGCAGTGTATGCTGAGGCCTTTGTTACACACATTTTTCTTTTAAAATGGCTAAGAGTTGCAGTGCAGATCACTAATCTCTGTATTACTGCTGAACATATAGAAATTAGCTTTTTAAAATACTGAAGACTGCAACACACATCCTGATAATGAACTGACTGAGGCCATATGGCTTGGGGACAGGGAAGCCTTGGAGGTCGCCTTGGACCATAACATTACAGCTGAAGCAAAACCATAAAAAGGTTTTTAAAGTATTTTAAGTCTCCTCACTTTCTTAGTACAGGTGAATATATCCTGCCTAAGTCTAAGACATCCAATTACCCGCTACTCTCAGCTATGATATGTGATACCTTGTAAAAGCATAGCTACACTGTGCCATTTAGTTCTGTTCCTTGCAGAAGATCCAAATTTTGCTGGGAGACAACTGACTGCTTGTAGCATAAGAATCTTTCTGAACTTTTGTTACAGTTTGATGAAGTAACTGTGACAGGGTAAGTCTCATCAAGTTAGAGTGACCTTTTGTTTTCTTTTTAATTAAGAAAAAATGTACCATATGCATTGTCTGGGTACATACATTTGAGAGAAGTCCAAGGCAAATTTCTTAAGAATTTATTTGTTTCAAAGGTCTCCAAGAATAGAGCCACCTGAAAGCGGATGTACGGAGACGCTGGCTTTCCTTAAAATGTAGAGCTATACATTTCTTTCTTGCCAGAAGCAGGGAGAAGAGAAATGCTCTCTAGAAGTAAAATGAGGATAAAGTCATGGCCAAGAATGTGACCACACTGACCTCCCCTGATCTACAGCCTATGAGGTACCTGCCTAAGTGAACGTCTGTCTCTATTTTTGCTATACCTTTCCTGAACCTAGCCAGCCATCTTCATTCTCTATCCATTTCCTGTCTCCTGACACCTACCAAGACAGTGACCGGAAACAGAAAGATAAGGAAGACAAAGGCTGCTTCCTTTACTTATTTTAAGCACCTGGCAGGTGTAAAGCTATAAGTCAGTACAGTAGGACATTTTAAAAGTGGGCCCCAGACCCTGGTACTTGTATGTCTACATGCAATAGAAGATTCACAGCATGGCTGCGGCTAGCCCAGGTCAGTTGACTCAGGCTTGAGGGCCTCAGGCTGTGTGGCTAATAATCGCAGTGTAAACATTTGGGCTGAAGCCCAGGCCCTGAAACTCCGTGAGGGTAGAGTTCTCATAACCCAGGCTCCAGCCTGAGCCCAAACGTCTACACTGTACATTTTAGCCACGCAGCCCAAGCCCTGCAAGCCTGAGTTAATTGACCTAGGCTCTGAGACTTGGTGTCACAGGTTTTTCATTTCAGCATAGACAGACATAGGGTCTTAAAATGGAAGAGTTTCTACTTCAGCTCAGATAAGTGTTTGTGCATAAAGGGAAGGCACCACCTCTAGTGCAACAGGCATTATTAAGTGATAATATTGCTTGAAGGGTGGGATTGATCAATTTAGTTGTCATCATTTATTTATTATCACTACATTTTGAACATTGAAATAGACCCATGAAAGCATTTGTGCCAAAAGATAAACCCAGAAGTGTCACAGTATAAATTTAATTTGGATTATATTCAGGGCCACCAAGAGCGGGTTTGGGCCCTGGTGAAGAAAAATTTTTGGGCCCCCCAGCAAGGGCGGACCGGCTAAACAGGGCCGACGAAGCCGGGGAAGCTGGGCCCCCTTACAGACCTGCCAGGTCCCGGTAATTTGTACTGGCTCCCCCACCCCTCGTCGGCCCTGATTATATTTGTTTCCTTAGTCATCTTATTCAGATTGTCAAATCACAGTTGACTTCTATTTAAGGTGGAAATTAATACTGTGTGAATTATTTTGAAATATCCTTAACATAGGAGAGCAGTAACTGCTTGAAATGAAGAGGGAGCAGCAGAGAGGAAGGAAGCATAAAGGTAACCAGAGCAGGGGATTTTTTTGTCCCCTGCTTCTCCCAATCTGTCATGCTGAGAAGTCTCCTACCAGACCAAGGGCTGCAATTGTGAACTTCATGGATTTGTTGGAGGAGTCTTGCAAATCCTACAGAATCAAGTTTGAAAACTAATTCCTCTTGGTATTCTCTTCAGACTGCATTATTTGTATTACAATACAGTAGGAGGGCCTCAGTATGCAGAGACTATACAAACATACAGAAAGACACACTCTCGGTCCTAAAGAGTTTAAAATCTAATTAATTTAATGTGTGGTCCAGAAAATGCAATAAGATGTATAAACTACCATACAAGTAAAGAGCGAACTAGAGCTAACAGACAAAACTACTGAGCTTGAGTGCCAAAACCTAGGCACTTAAATCAAAATGACCTGATTTTCAGAAGACACTGAGCATCTCTGAACACCCATTGACATCCATAGATGAGCAACACCTCTGAAAACTAGTTCACATTTATATAGATTTAGGTGCTTAACTTTAGGTCATCACTACCACAATTATTTTTTTGCCCTATGAATAGAACTTTGCACATTTTGTACTTATTTTACAGTTTCAGTCATGTATTAAATAGATAATTATTGTATGTCAGAACCAGGTATTATGCATGGTCATCAATAACCCACTATCTTAGAGTTAACTAACAGGCTGTTTGCCTGGAGCATGTGATCTCTAGCTCCCAACTGTCTCCTCTTCTAGTCTGAAAGGTTTGCTTATTAAGGATGGCAGAGTAGGGCAATGAGAGTTGTAGTATACTGCACTACAATGGAGGCATTCTGAAACATTTTACAACTCCCAACAATATTCCCATCACTATCACAGAGAATTCCACTAGAAATGGGAAAATTTTGCAACACAGTTAAGAACACGTGGATATTTTTAAAAAGCTAGTGTTAGAATCCTGCCTGTTGGCTGATAGGCTATCTACCCATCATGTAGCGTCTCCATCACCAAGTAGGTTTCCTGGGTGTGGTGGAATGCCAGTCTAGAGAGTTTAAGGACCTTACCAAGATTTTTTTTTTTTTTTAATTTTTCATTCTCTAGCATTTACCCACAAAGAGCAGGTATATAGAGAGAAAAGACTATCACAACTCTCAGAAACTACCTTATGCAGTCATGTAAAAAAAGAAGGAAAATGTGAGCATAACAGATTTCTCTCTCCCTATTCTAAGCTAATTAGGTGGTATCAATTATTTGTATTACCATAGCACCAATATGGCCTCCTTTACCCTAGTATCTGAGTACATCACAAGCACATGTGAATTTGTGCTCATCACACTCGTGCTAGGGAATTATTATTGCCATGTTGCAGATGGGGGAAACTGAGGCATCAAGACACTAAGTGACTTGCGCAAAGTCATACAGCAAGTCTGTGCCAGAGCAGGGACTGTCTCCTGAGTCCCAGGCTATGGGAGGCAGGGGAAGATGGAGGGGCGGGGGGGCTTGCACTGCACTCACAGTTCTCCTCCTAAACTAGGAATATACACCCACATACAGGTACACTTACAAAAAATAAAAAAAAGTCACCTATGAAAATGAGGGAAAGAAAGGAGTTCCAAAATCAAGCTAACACCACATACTTCTCATTTTTGTTTGCTGTGGTCAGTGAAGTTAAGGGCAGGTGGTCATCAGTCATACATTTGAATTCCTTGTTCTTGTTTGTGTCAAGTGTCACCAATATTTAAATGGTGCTTTGTATTTAACTGTCCAACATATTCTTTGCTTGTCAGAGAGCAATAGAATTTGGTGTTCTTACATAAAGTAAATCCATTACTGACACATTTGGGGCTGGATTAAAGAATTTGGGAGACCTATGCACTAGGGGAATTAGGGGACTCCCACCTTTCCTGCCCCAAGGAGGTAGGAGGCTCAGGGAGGGGGCTGTTGGAGAGCAAGACTGCCCTGCACTCACCCTGCAGCAGCTCCTGCTATTCAATAAGAGGAGCAGATTATGTTCTTTCTGGGCAGCAATTTTTTTTACAGGAAATCTAGGCTGAACTATAACATACAGGCTTCAAGGTAAAAATGCCAATATTAATATCAGTTTATCCTCCTGGAGCTCATTAGAGAAAGAACATAGATGGGGGAACAAAGCTGAGAAGTCTTTAAATTTCAGCTTTAAATTTAAAAGTTGTTATAGCATTATTCTCTAATAGTAGCCTACATTGTCCAGGCAATTTTTTCCCTTGACCTGGCACAAATATATGCCACATCTCCCATGGATTATTATTTGTACTGTGGTCAAGCCTAAAGGACCCTTTGTTTTTTTCTAAAGTATCTAGCTCAAACAGGAAGATTGAAATATCTCTGGGGCAACGTCTATCTAACTTGAAACAAGACAAGTGAACGTAACAAAAAAATGGGAGGTAGGGAATAAAGATACTGTCTTATGGTTACAGAAGGAATTCCATGCCTAAAGGACAACAAGTGTGACAATGTCTGTGGCAGTAGACAAATAGGATATTCAAGGTTGGGGGATGGAGATGATGAAATAAGTGACAAACGTGGATACATATCAAATGGCTGAGTTGTGGAAGGCCTTGAAAGCAAGGATAAGAAGTTTGAATGTTATGTAGTGAAGAAAGAGGAAAGTGCAGATGAACAGACAAAAAAGATAATTTAGTATAGAATGGAGGAGCGGGGCAAGGTTGGTGTCAGGAAAGCCAGATAGGAGGTGGTTAACATTGTCAACACTTGAGATGAGGGCTGGAATAAGAGTTTTACTAACATGGAAACAAAAAGATTGGATTTCAGGGATTTTACAGAGGAAGCAGGAAGTTTTGGACACAGCATGGCTGTGCACAGCAAGGTAAAAGAAGAACTCAAAGAAGACATCCAAGTTACAGGCTTAAATGACAAAAGGATATTAGAGTTGTTAAAGCTGACAAAATGGGGAGGGGTGGGAAGAGCCAGTCTAGAAGAATAGAAGAGGTTCAGTTTTGACCATAATATGTTTAAGTCTGTACTATGTAGACTCTTCTGGCATAGCTATGCAGGCATAGGCCTGTAGTGCAGATGCAGCTTACACCCATCAGAAGTGGTTTTTCTGTGGTGTAGGACCACCACCAACTTAAATAAAGTTGCTATGTTAATGGAAGCCCTAAGCACTATCAACATAGCTCTGTCTACACTGGAATTATGTTGTTATAATTACATCAGTCAGACATAGCTGATCTCACAGGAAACGGGAGGATGACTCACTAGGGTTGGCAACTTCATAATAATTTTTTTAAAATGGACACTCCAGCAGGAGTGCCAGAACCTCTCCTACCCCACCCACATCTCCCCCAAGGACCCACCCATGCTCCCCTCTTCCCCAGAGTCCTCCTCCCACCCTCTTCCCCCCCTCTCCTATCACTCTCTGCTTTTCCCCTCCCACTCCCCCGCCTGGGTCAAAAGGGACTCGCCGGCTGAGCTAGGGCTGGGAGCTGCTGCCACTAGACACAGGTAGGAGGTGGCCCCAGCTGAGTAGGGCTGATGCAGGCGATGACCTGGCACCTCTCTGCCTTCTCCACCCACAGTAACCAGACATTGGTTGTCCGGTCAGCAGATCTGTCAGTAGGTAGGAGGGACAAACATGAAAGCCAAAGAAAGGCAAGATTTCAAGGACAGTATGATCAATAATGTCAAGAATAGCACAAAGGTCGAAGAAGGCAAGGATAGAGTAGAGGCCCTGAGATCTTTAGAGACTTGGCGAGAGCAGTTTCAGTGAAGAGGAGAAGGCGGATGCCAGATCAGAGGGAATTCAGAATGGAGCTGGAAGGCAACGGTTGTAGAAAGCACAGAATGTGCTTAGAGGTGAAAGAAATAAGGGAAATGGGTTAATATTTGGACAGGCACGTGGGGGAGACCAGAGCATGCTTGTCTGAAGAGAGGGAGACAAAGAAGGTCTGGAGGCTTATAAGTAGGAAAAAGCAAGAGAGACACAGTGTCAATACTGAAGAAGGAGAATAATTGGGGATGGAAAGAGGGAAGACCAGTCTAAATCTGATGAATGATTCAGTACATTGTGTTGAATTCTTCCAGGCAAGTTAGTGTGTGTAGATTTTATAAAAAGCTCAAATACCTCAATAAGTAACTGGATATTTATAATCTCAAAGCTGCACATAAAGTTTTAGTTATGGGTATGGGAAATACTTCAGTTTTAGCATAAAAAGCCTAAGCAATTCCTTTTGTGCTGTATGTATGCTACATTTATTCCTTTATATACGGCTATGCAGAATCATGTCTACTAAGTAAGAGATTTACTCCTAGCAGAAATAACTATTGAGCAAAGCCTCTTGATACACTTCAAGGCTAGATAACAGAGTCTGAAGGTTAAGTTCTGACTTACTGGAAGCCTAATTTTTTCATAGGAGGCTCAAGTAGTATGGCTAGGAAATGGCCAAGCACTTTCCCCAATTGATGAGAAATCTGTTTTCTTCCAAGGGATGTCTGCCAAAAGGAAAGGATTATGAGCAGAGAAGAGCACTAAACATTGCCAATTTCCTTGGTTACTATATGAAGAATGTTAGATGTTCAAAGAAGTCAAGAAGAAACTGAAAAACATATCAAAAGAACTGAAGGGGGGGGTGGAGTGCAACATTAATTGTGCCACTAAAGCTTGTCAAATCACCCCAGTGAAGAAGTACTGAAAGAATGCATTACACCACTGAGATTTAAAGACTTGGAAAAAACCCACATATTTATGACTTCTCTCTCTCTCACACACACACACACACACACACACTTCAGATGAGCTGTGCTACATTTTGCCATACAATTCACATTAGATCATTGTGAATTCTGTAACTAAAAATGATCTGAAAAAGCCACAGCAAGTTTAGAGCCCAGAATGTCATTGAGTGATTAGCATACAGCAACTGAATTTAATACACAGTATTTTGTCATATGATAAAAATATTTAGAATGCACATGTTAGAAAAAGCAAAAGGCCGGAACGGGATTTTTACAAAGACTGTGGAAAAACCAAAATGCTGGTCTTTCTTGCTAGGTTTTATTTTAAGATTATTCCTTTGAAATGGCTAACAATTAAAAAAAATACCTTATTGCATATTTGTAAACAAAAACGGCTATTTGCTGAAATAATTTTTAAATAATCTGTATGTGCATGTTAAAGTAGTTGTCAACTATTTCTCTCCCCTGCTCAAAAGGGTAGCCATTTCAATACATAGAGAAGGCAAGGCCACAAACTTGTCTCCCTCCATTCAATGTGAATCATCTCTGGTCTCTGTCATCTCCTTTAGGGTTGTCTCTCAATCAACTTAAAATTTAATCACCACCAAAATAAACCTTTATCTTCCTTCCCAAACAGCTCTTCACTCCTCCTGTTCTCTGTCACTCAGGCTCATAACCTGAAGGTCAACTTTGACTATTTTGATCCTCTCCCCACCCTTCACATCAAAGCCATCTGAAAATCCAATGCTTGTCCTAGTGGTCATGTCTAGGATCTGTCCATTACAGCTTAAAATCCCATTTAGGCCTTCGTGATCTCCTCTTATGATTATTTCTACCACCTTCTCTCTGGTCCAACTGATATACCATGCTCCTCTCCCATTTCCAGTCAACACACACACACACCAAAAACCCATAGCCATTACGATAATCTGCCTCAAGCATTGTTCTGACCATATCACCACTATCTTTGAACTCTTCCATTCCCCCTGTCTCCTCCCCCTATCAAATTGAAGTTTCTTGTCTATGTCTTCAAGCCCTTCCATACTTCTGCTCATTCCCTTTTCAAGCCTTTTCTTCAGGGTATGCTCAGATTAGCCTAAACTTATCACTCGCTGGACACTTGAATATGCAATGGAAAATGGAAAAAGTTCATTTACATTTCAGAAACATGTATACAGTTAAATATCTGCAGACCTGGAGAAATTAATAAGCCTAAAAATCACACTAATTTAAAATTCAGTCACAGGTGTCTTTCAGCTAAGATCAGCCTTTCAGCTGCATCTTCTCTTCAAATAGCTATGTCAGGCAAAACAGCCAGGATTTACAGGGGACACAAGTGTAGCAGTGTGTTCACAACAATCTAAATGCTCAATATTAAAATAAATGCACTTGGAATACATGTCCAAACTCCCAGTTTTTTTAACCACATTTCTCCCCATGCCTTATTATTTGTATGATAGCAGCAGACAGAGGCCTCAACTGAGACTGGGGCCCCATTGTGCTAAATGCTATACATACATACATACATACAGTAGAAGACAGGTCCTGCCCTGAAAAGCTGGCAGTCTAAGTTAGTCAGACACACAAAGAATGGAAGGGGAAACTGAGGCACAGAGCGGTGAAGTGATTTACCAAAGGTTACACATAAAGTTAGTGGTCGAACCAAGAACAGAACCCAGGTCTCCTGATGGCCAGAGAAGTGCCTTACCTATTAGACTATGCCACCTGACCCCATTTTCATCTTAGTCCCCCTCTGGGTAGAGGAACACAAGCAAACAGTTTTATTTCCCCCAGTTTTATTACAGAGCAGACCAGGACAACAGACATGGCTGCTCCCCACCATTAGCTGCCTTCCATAGCATTAGGCTAATAAGATCATAAACATTCAAATTGCAGATGTTCAGCTATGTAGGTGGTTTGTGCATTATACCCCTTTCCCCCCACCCTATGTCTGTCTTATGTATTTAGATAAGCTCTTTGAGGCAGGGACAGTCTACTACTCTGTGTTTGTACAGGGCCTAGCACAATAGGTCCCATTCTTGGTTGGCCCTTAAACGACTCCATAATAAACTATATTAATAGTGGTTTTCATCCTTCATTTAGGGTATGTCTACACTACAGCTGGGAGCATACTTCCCAGCTCAGGAAGACAATCACACACTAGCTCTGCTTGAGCCAGTGCTCAATAAATCAATCAGTCACAATATAGCCAGTGATAGCACAAGCAAGCAGCTCAGGCTAGCCACTTGATACATTTCCCAGACCCACCCCCCCCAGGGTATATCCTCAGGCAGCTAGCCTGAGCTACCACCTGCACTACCACTGGCTTGCTATCACTTATCTGTCTTTCTGAGCTGGGATGTATGCTCCCAGTTGTGGTGTAGATGTACCCTTAAAGTGCTTGCACTTTTCTGCATGCAGCACAGTGGTCAGTAATAATCACCTGGGCCAAAAATAAAAAACACCAACAATATTTATCCTCATCTCTATTTCAGCCGCAATTCTCATATGGTGTCAAAATTCCTAGTAGCATTAGCTGTATTATCCCATAGAAAGTGCTAGGAAGGTACTTTATCAACCATCCAATAGTGCTATTGAACAGTTTTTATTCTGATTCTTCTCCACGCAAGCCAGCTCCCGATAGACACCTATGGGAAGTTATGGAAAGACTTAGCATTTATGGAAAAGTTATGGGAAAACTTCACACTCACATAAAACCCCCTCTACATGTGGAGTAGGTTTAGCAGTACTTCAATAACCAGAGCAGTAAGCCGAGCACTTCAATAATCAGTCATTACAGTAGCTCTGTAACCAGCATGGATGTGTTATTTGGGCTGCTGTAATACTTCATACTTTTAACAACAAAGAACTAGAAGACAATATTAGATTAGGACAAAATCACACTAATCTCCATTTCATCCTGGTTGGAATTACCTCGTTTCCTGCCTCCAGTCTTACTGGTCACAGTTTGTGAGCTATTCTTGCTGTAGATTTCTGGGTTGAACTCCCCAGGCCCAGCAGAAGGCAGATCTGAATATAGTTAGTGTCCACAACAAACTCATTCCTTCTGGCAATATACCAGAGCCTGGATTTTGTGAGCTTCAAGAAGCAGAACAAGACTTCCCTGTTCAGTCAGGCCTTTAGACAAAGTAGTTTCATACTGAAATAAAAAAAGGTGCTCAGGTGTTTATGCATCTTTAATTAACTCCATTTTTCCAATCGTCCTTATGGATAGGAAGAAAAAATATTCCAAGAAGAAACTACTGCCTCCAGATGTATCCATGTACAGACACCATTGGTATGTCAATTTGAGTGCTTTTATGTAAAGTTCCCAAATTAACGCACTAGCCTTTCACCTCTGGGGACCAGAATGCAAATGGAAAAATGGCTTTCAGCCTAACAGATATATGTTCTCATCACTAACTCTGAATAAGAGTTAGCTTAAGTAGCAATTTTTGCTGAGAAAAGGCCCAAGTATAATGGTGGTTGCAGGCCAGAAGTTAGATACACTAGTTGTGTGTGGGGAAACTTTCAAATTGGTTCTTTACACCCATCTTGACTTTAACTAATCTAATCAGACCCTCAGTTCTTAAAACACTACAATTTGTCATTTATAAGTTATCTTACGTAATATTTTTTAAAACAATGGGCATGACACAGTTACGTGTCATGCTATATATGCACTTGGATTTTATACACAGAATGACTTATGAAACCTTATGAAAGTAGATCCTAGTTAGCATGAAATGTCACAGAATGCTTTTATCATGCCTTAGTCCTCATTCCATCTACATGATAGTGTCTATGTTTACCTACTACCACAACCAATCTTGTGGATGCATCAGCATTTATTTTTAATGACTAACTAGTTCTCAGACAAATATAAATAAATGCTTTTAATGCAGGTTGATACTTTTAGTCAGATTCATTAAAAAGTTTATAGAAGAGTAAAAAGTTACCAAGACTAGAGAGAGAGAGAAAACAATATTAATTCTGACTATTAGAATGATCTTGGGGCCAAAATGTACAGATCTGATTTGAACAATGCTTAGAGATATGCATATTTTCATGCATATTCAATAAATCACCTTTCCGGCTGACTTTTAGGGTTTCCCTTTTGGAGAAAAAGTCAGACCCTTTTAGAATAACATCTGTAGCAAGCAGTCTCCATGTATGGTCTGTAGAAAAGGAATTGCATGAATCATGGAAGTACATTCTAGAGGTAATAAAGCTTGTACTGCATTTTATTCTTATGAGATGTAGTTGAGTGGCAATGGTATGAATAGCATTTGTCTATATTAGGGTACAACAGATACATATTTGGAGTATATATTCCTTTCAGCTTTTCAAAAAGAAAATGAAGGTGACTAGTGCATCCATCAGGAACTAGCAGAATAGCCAAAGATCAGCTAAGTAACGCAACTAATTTTTCTTCTCATGAAAAAAATGCCATTGCAATATTTTTTATAATTGGAAAACCTTCAGTTTTGCACTACTATATTGGATACATATTAGGTCAAATTCTTATTGAATAGATGACCATCAATTGAGAATACTTTGTGAACTAATGCTCAGTTTTCATTTGAAAAGAAGTAGAGCTGCTATTTCTAAAATTGTCTGACAATATATTCCTAATAACCATTGAATACCAACATAACATTTCATACTACTTTTTTTCCATTTTTAACATTGTATATAAACCTATTACTCAAAAAATAGGACAAAAATTGTATATTTGTGACATTTTAAAAGCACATTTTTGGAAAAAAGAAAACAGTGAGGAGACTGCTTTTAAAATGTGCATTCATTCTTCTAAGGAAAAATCTACTATTTCAAACAGTATGTAACATAAGAAAAGCCTAAAGATGATGTATATACAGTACATGAGAAAATATTTGTACCTGAGAAAGCATAATGGGTTTGAAAAGTATAAACAAAGACTAGCTTCCTCATACAGCTGTTATTTATGACAATGTCAGAACATTTTTTTTCAGCTATATTGGCCTACCTAATTGTCATAACCAGATAGTTAAGGGTTAATGTCTCTTTTACCTGTAAAGGGTTAAGAAGCTCAGTAAACCTGGCTGACACCTGACCAGAGGACCAATAAGGGGACAAGATACTTTCAAATCTTGGTGGAGGGAAGTCTTTGTTTTGTGTTCTTTGTTTGGGGGTTGTTCGTTCTCCGGACGGAGAGGGACCAGATGTCAATCCAGGCTCTCCAAATCTTTCTGAATCAGTCTCATGTTTTAAATTTGTAAGTACCCAGCCAGGAAGGCGTGTTAGTCTTAGGTTTGTTTTCTCAACCTGTAAATGTTTCTTTTGCTGGAAGGATTTTTACCTCTGTTTGCTGTGACTTTGAACCTGAGGCTAGAATGGGTTTTTTCTGGCTATATAAATTTAAGTGCCCTGTAATACATTTTCCACCCTGATTTTACAGAGATAATTTTTACCTTTTCTTTTTCTTTAATTAAAAGCTTTCTTTTTAAGAACCTGATTGATTTTTCTTTGTTTTAAGATCCAGGAAATTGGGTCTGGACTCACCAGGGATTGGGGGGGGGGGGGAAGGAGGAGGGATAGTGAATTCCTCTTTGTTTTTTTGATCCAAGGAGTTGAGATCAGTGTAGCCTCTCAGGGTAACCAAGGGAGGGGAAAGGTGGGGGAATGGTTTATTTCCCCTTGTGTTAAGACCCAAGGGGTTTGGGTCTTGGGTTCCCCAGGGAAGGTTTGGGGGGAATGGAAAGTGTACCAAAACACTATATTTTTGGTTGGTGGCAGCGCTATCAGATCTAAGCTAGGAATTAAGCTTAGAAGGGTACATGCAGGTCCCCACATTTGTACTCTAAAGTTCAGAGTGGGGAGGAAACCTTGACATAATGATTTCAAATTATGATTTGTAAGCAAGGTCTGAATGAGCTCTCCCCGGACAGCTAGTGATGAGCCAAGGGTGGGTGGAAAGGCTTCAGGACCAGACTGTATTTACATGAACACACCTACTCTGCCTAGGTATCTAGCAGCCAGAGTTGTGCTGTCCAACTGATCAATTTTAGCTGGTGTTGGGCTACAAATCACTTTAGTATTGAATTTGGGGGTCATGAAATGTTATACTTATTGTATGAGTATAGGGCAGCGGAACTGTACGTAGCCTGCCTAAATGAGGGTGTCTCCCTCAGTGATTAATTTGTGCTAGGGCTTGCCAGGGCTGAGCCCCGGCACCCCTAGGCTTGGCAGTTCATAGCAGGGGCGGCTCTAGCCATTTCGCCGCCCCAAGCACGGCGGCACGCCGCGGGGGGCGCTCTGCTGGTCGCCGGTCCCGCGGCTCCGGTGGACCTCCTGCAGGCATGCCTGCGGATGCTCCACCGAAGCCGCGGGACCAGCGGACCCTCCGCAGGCACGCCTGTGGGAGGTCCACCAGAGCCGCCTGCCGCCCTCCCGGCGACCGGCAGAGCGCCTCCCGTGGCATGCCGCCCCAAGCACGCGCTTGGCATGCTGGGGCCTGGAGCCGCCCCTGGTTCATAGCCCTGGGACCTCTGGGCTTGTCACATCAGTTATGAAAGTAACAAACTTGCTTGAGCCCCAGCACTCCTCTCATTACAAATTAAGCAATGGTCACCCTCAACTGAACTGCACTCTCTACGCATGAGGTTTGGATGGCATATACTAGTGAAGAGGGAGGGAGGGTTGGGCACAGGTGTTTTGCTTTGTGGTGTGGGCTCTACCTAAATGTCACAAGCACTATTTGACCTGCTCCTCTCTCCTGTTTAGAGATAAAGCCGATTAGGCTCCATAGAGAGCCTTTTGGTTTGTTAAGTGACCACTAGAGCTGAAATCAGAGATAATCAGGTCTAAGTGCTTAGACCTGCTGCAGGACAGTGTTTCTGTGGAGGAGACAGCCCCGCCTGCACTAGCAGCGAGGTTCCCCCACTGAGAGCTGGGTGGAACCTTGAGAGACCAACTCGCAGAGGTCACAATGGCAGGTGGCAGCAGAAGGGGACAGTGAAGGGCCATTGGGGAC
Organism: Mauremys reevesii; assembly: GCF_016161935.1. Taxonomy (NCBI): domain Eukaryota; kingdom Metazoa; phylum Chordata; order Testudines; family Geoemydidae; genus Mauremys; species Mauremys reevesii. Next base: position 43,518,353 of record NC_052633.1, on the reverse strand, counting down.
AGAGCAAAGGTAATAATTGGAGATATACCAATCTCCTAGAACTGGAAGGGACCTTGAAAGGTCATTGAGTCCAGCCCCCTGCCTTCACTAGCAGGACCAATTTTTGCCCCAGATCCCTAAGTGGCCCCCTCAAGGATTGAACTCACAACCCTGGGTTTAGCAGGCCAATGCTCAAACCATTGAGCTATCCCTCCCCCAGTGGAGTGAACAGTGGCACAATGAACAACAGCGGCCACAGCATTTATTTGTTGGACTATGTTTTAGTGACTTCACTCCAGAATGCTAGATTTGTGACAGGGAAATGTACATAAATATGTGTTTCCTAATAGGCCAAGATTTTTAAAATGCATTATTTGTCAAGGTATCTCACATCATCGCTATCTCAAGAGGTCATTATCTTCGGGAGATTCTGTACTAAACTTTTTTATTATTATAATTAATTTTATGTAAGAATGGCCATAATGAGTCAGACCAATGGGTCCATCTACCCCAGTATCCTGTCTTCCAACAGTGGCCAATGCCAGTTGCTTTAGAGGGAATGAACAGAACAGGGAATCATGGAGTGATCCATCCCATCGTCCACTCCCAGCTTCTGGCAAACAGAGGTTAGGGACACTCAGAGCATGGTGTTGAATCCCTGCCCATGCTAGCTAACAGCCATTGATGGACCTATCCTCCAGGAACTTATCCAGTTCTTTTTTGAACCTTGTTATAATTTTGGCCTTCACAACATTCCTATCAAAAAGTTCCACAGTGCATTGTGTGAAGAAATACTTCATTTTGTTAGTTTTAAACTTCCTGCCTATTAAATTTCATTGGGTGACCCCTGGTTCTTGTGCTAAATGATGGGGTAAATAACATTTCCCTATTCATTTTCTCCACATCCAGTCAAAATTTTATAAGCCTCTATCATATCCACTCTTAGTCATCTCTTTTCCAAGCTGAAAAGTCCCAGTCTTTAATTTCTCCTCATATGGAATCTGTTCCACATCCCTAATCATTTTTGTTGCCCTTCTCTGTACCTTTTCCAATTCTAATATATCTTTGGAATACAGTATTCAAGATGTGGGCATATCATCGATTTATAAAGTAAAAGTGGAGGAACTTGGTTTGCCAGACTGATCAGCCAAGCCAATACTGACAACCTACATGAAATGCCTATGGACTACCTCAACATGCAGAAAGCCTTATAAGCCGGTCACTATCAAAGCCAATTTTAGAAGTACTTAATAAGGCTGTTAATAATGTTGGAGACAACTCAGTTTATGTGAACCAACGTGGCTGTTGCATGATACTTTCTATTTAAGCAAGAGATACCACACACTAAAAACTGGAGGCCAACGTTAAATGCATTGTCATTTGTTAATCCTGAAGTTGTACACTGGTTTCGAACAAGACCAGCAAATGCTCACTATCTTTCTGCAAGAAAGAAATCTGACTGGTTAGAAGCATGCAGTGCAACAGTGAAAGACTCAGTAATTGAAAAAGTAAAGAACTCTTTCACCAAATTCAGAAAATTTGCATACATGGCTGATGAATGCACTGCTGTGAACGGGTGTCAAGTATTAAGTTCTTGCATATGTTATCTTGATAGCTGTGGTAGGCCAGTAGATGCATTCTAGATGTTCAGGTTATAGAAGAGACATCAGCTGCATCCGTGATATCTTAGAGTTAAATGCTTGTAAATTGAATCCCAAAGAGATGGCTGCTTGTGCATTTGATGGAGCTGCAAACTTCTCTGTAAGACATAGTGGAGTGCAAGCTTTGCTCAGAGAAAAGTGTAATTCTAAACTCTCCTATACACACTGCAGAGGCCATCCACTCCAGTTAGCTCTAGTATGAGCTGCAGAATCTTCAAAAGACATTAACAAAGCCATAAATTTAATGGCTGTGTTATATTCTTTTTTCAGCAAGAGTCCAGAAGGACTGAATATCTTGGAAACAAACAGAAGATACACTGGGACTGAATTTCAAATTAGTCCAACCTGGGAAAACCTGCTGGCTTTCTCATGAGTGATTCTTGGCTGTTGTCTTAAGATTACTGCAACCATTATTACTGGCTTTGGAAAGTATCTACCGAGATGGGACAGATCTAAGTAGTGAGGCTGCTGGACTACTTTTGTTACTAAGTTCAGAGAAGACGGTCGCCATTCTCTCTCTGGTAAGTCTACTGTTGAAACCACCTGGCTCATTAAACGAGGTCATCCCAGCATCTGCTACAACAGTAATAGATCTTTGTCCAGCAATAGAAGCTACCCTTGGATCAGAGATATCCACTGAAAACATACTGGAAGAAACAAACAAAGACTTCAGTCCAGAAGTTGACTAATGAAGGTGCTTATATTGACTCTTTATGGGATGTCAAGCCAGCTGAAAAAGTACACAGACTTGATTCTTACAAATCTACAATAGTGATTTCTGGACTTTACTCAACTTCTACATAGCTTTTACAGATGTCTGTCTTATAAAACACCTACAGTTGAGTGGAGTGAGGCTGCTATGTGATCAGGACAGAAAAGAGAATTTTGAACACAGAGTGGCATATCATACAACAAACAAATGAAGATTTAACTTCAACTTCTTCATCATCACTACTAGTGGTTTGACCCAATCTTTGTGCTATGTTTCCTGGGATTAAAGAAGTAGGAATTCATCTCTTACTACTCCCAGTCAGAACAGCTACAGTTGAGCATTCTTTTTCCTCATTGAATAGAATTTTGTGTTCTGAAAGAAGTTGCCTTCTGCATGATCATATCATGAAGGACTGGAAGTAATGGACATACAAGACAACACCAAAGACTTGTGCAAAATTACAGGAAGCCAAGAAGGATGTAGATGTAGTGCTTCATAGTAGGCTTGAGTAGCATTTTTACTATGGCACTATACAGCCCATCTTCACCCTCACAATCTCAACCCTCATCGACCCTCTTCCCCCTCCCCGTCCCCCATATATTCAAACATTCCCCCGAATTTCAATTCCTGGGGAAAACACTGAGGAAGATGGTGCTACAGAATTGGCCAAGTCATCCTTCGGGGGGTGGGTGGGGGAGCGGGGAGAAAAGAGATTCGTACAGAAGGTATGCCACATACACAGACACAAAGAGCACAACCTGTATCAGGAAGTTTAGATTTGGCATTGAATTAGTCCTAATCAAGGACATGTGCCTTTGAGTATTCCAGTGTAAAAGCTGTTTGGATCAGATATCCATTGACTATCGGATTCTGGGTGCACATAGTACATTTTGCAGTTTTCTCACTGAGCTTATAAAATGTGGAAGGCTGAACTAAGCATGCATGCATGCATAGCTAACTTAGCCGCATGTTGAAAGACTTAGTGAAGTTGCGCGGAGCTTGGGTAAGGGCTGACTGGCACACTTGTCCCATTCACTGTCTATCTGTAAAGTACGTAAGGAACACTTAAACACTTTCCAAGGTTCGTGGAAGAATGGGGTCTTTCAGGCATACTTTATAAAGTTTCAGAGGATTGGGCACTGGTGGTATCTAACTAAACAGCAAAATATAAACTCCCAAATGTGGAATTAAATTTTCCCTTCATTAGTGCACACCCAAAATTCTGACAAAAACTTTAAGGCTGCCAGTAAAGTATTCAAAAACCAGGGAACTCCAAAGTTACAGGTACATCTTTACCTATGTCAGTGTGGACAGCACAAGCGTAATGGGTAATATTGTGTATTACTCTGTCTATACTACACAAAGTCCATTAAAACAAATGCCCAATAAACAAAAATAGAGCAATAATGAAATGTTGTGGCACATGTAGACCACCTAAGTTTACAACTGAATTATCTTGGAAGCTAACTGCCTCATTTCCTAAAATACATGAAAGGATCGTTGAAAATAAAATGCATAATACGAGAGTATTGATTAACTTAACATTCAAATGTTTTAGAAGCCAGAGAAGAAAATTTTCTTCTCTAGCAAGTCAGTTAAGATATATTGGACTATTAGGACAAACAAAATGCCAGGAGACAAGGACACAGACATTTACAACATGCTATTTGCATATCTAAGATGGCGGGGGGGATATTATACCCTAGATATAGTACACAATCATTAGGACAGTATCATAATGCATATTGCATAAGACAGAAAAATTAAGTTATATGTAAAACCTTAATTGTGGCATTTCCTAAATTTTGAATGCTGAACTGGGTAATCTTACCATTCTCCCAATGTACTTTTTTTGATAGAAAATTTGAGCCAAAACTGTTTTCTGAGTAAGAAGAGCTACAAAAGCTGTATGATCAAATAGTGTATACACCATGGGCCAAACAGGTCATAACAACCATGCACTATGTCTTATTTCTGTAGAGACAGCCTTGAAACCCTCTTAGGACTACAATGATGTTTCACTGAAATTCCATCTTTCATAGCTGTGACAGTGTCTCAAGAGGAACTGAGTAACCAAAGACCCTATTTACCAGAATTTCATTTATTTCAGGGAAATAAAACTATAGCACATGGCAATGAAACCTACCTTTGCAAATCTATTTAAAATCCTGTGGGTTTATTAAAAACCGATAGAGATTCCTGCATTTAATATAAATTAATACCACTGTATTAGAAAAGAAGAACATCTCCCTCACTCAACTTGTTTTTAAGTGTCTATACAGCCAGATGATGTTGACTGGCTAGTTTCTAACTCTGGTTATTATTCGCAAGCTGTAATATCAAAATTGTATGATTTTGTATCAAGTACATTTTTTAAAGTTAAATCCTTATACTAAGAACTGGAACAAAAAAGTTTAAAATAGTTTCTAACTTTTTTTTTAAAACTAAACATTAATGCTTACATTCAACTTTTAAACTGAAACTTAGCCAAAAGAGTCAGTAAGAGAGTATAAGAACATAGACGCTGATCCAAACGTCAGTGGGATTTGGATCGAGCCCTTAAAAACCCTATAAAAAGTTATTATTTTAACATTAATAAATGGAATTATATTTAGCTTTTTTGGCCCAACTAAGATATTCTATACATACAATTTTCTCTGTAAGGTATAGTACTATAACAAAAATTATAAGATAGAAAAAGGTATGTGTGACAAGTAGTCTAATAAGCATTAAATCAACTAGATGAAATAAAGACATTTCACTATTTTCTTAAAATATTATAGGATTTTTAAAAATCATATCTGCTTATATATGGCTACATTATATGTATTTAAAGCATTTTTTGTTTAAACTGTGCAACCACTTATTTCCCCCCCCCCCCCACACACACACACACACACTACAGTGAATGTTACACACTTATTTAAATGCCCTACCCTTTTTTGAAGAACTATTGGAGTAATCGCTGGCAAAGTTACCCTTCTTGCATACAAGCTCATGTCTGCTCTTCACAGAATTAGACTAACAGCCTCCATTCAGGTCATATATGAAATAAAGTAAGTCCCTTGCAATTTTCCTTGAAGCCTCAGTTCTCAGAACCCAATACCTTAGAGTCAGTGCAAAGAAACAAGTAAGAATGCAATAAATGTCACCCTGCTTATGTGAATCCAACCCTACCCAAAGCCAATTAAGGATGACTCTGGGACAGGACTAACTAGCAACCAACCAATCACAGGGCTTGCAAACTCCTCCTTTGTCCTTGGAAATATGTTCTGATACTTTTGTTTAATGATATTTAAAGAAGCAGATTAACAAGTATTTAAATCACACAGGAGCCTCCTCCGCCTCGGACCCCCCACCCCCCTCAAAAAACTAGAGCAATTGTATGCCTTCTTTGCTGGTTGGAGAGAAAAAGAATTATGCCTTTTTTGTTTAAGTATTTAATTTATAGACAGAACATCATTATACTTTTAAATTTTAAAAAGTAGGCATATTTAGATTACATTTAAAATATGCTGTTCTTAAAATGACTTAAATTAAAGCAGATTATGCAGTAGATATGATTAGAACTATGAGATTAAAATATGTTTTAAACACAATCCTCTTTTGATCAAGTACGTAGCATCTAAAATGTCGCTCACACTACATTAACAAGGTAAACAATCTACAACAGTTCATGTCAAAAGTTCATAACATTTCAAATAATGATGTGTAAGATATACAGCTATTGCGGTCTTTAAAAAAAAACACTGAGTAAATTATTTAGTGCATGTCTGAGTACTGTACATATCCTTGAAATGTTCAGAGCTGACTTGGCAAATACTATAATAATCCATGCCAAAACCACCTTATCCTTGTGATGCGGGGGAGGGTGGGAAGAGGGAGAATAATTGGAAGATGAAGGCAGCCATTTATGCTCAGAATGTGTTGAGGAAGGAAAAACTGATTACAAGCCACATTAGTCAGTGATTTTAAAGAATTAAATGCTGATGCGTTAAAGAGAAACAATACCATCATCTATAAATAACAAAAAATATAATCATATCTAACATGCCACTGGTACTGATAGGACATAATTAGAGCTCATAAATTCAGTGTGCCCATTCATGATTTTAAAGTTAGATATGTGCTTGATGACCTTGGTAAGCCTTGTTGGCTTCAGGGCCTCCTGCACATTCTTAAGTACTCTGCAGAATGAGGCCCTGAATCAGAGCCTTAATGCTCTTTGGCACAGAGCAATAGGCAGATCAAATATTTATATATATATATATATATATATAACAATTTCACCTGTAGTATGTTGATGCTGTTATCCCCAGCTGTTAAAGAATGACAAAATATTGTCAGATCATAAGAAGTACAGGCAAACAGTTTCCTGCAGTTTCAAAATCTATTGGCCTTGATTATGACAGGCGGGGCGGGGCAGGGATGAATAGCTGCTGTAAACTGATGCAAAGTCATAAAAGGATCTAGATTGGAGGCTGGAATTTGATCCTTGTCTAGTTAACTTTAATCATATAGTTTTAATAAGTCATAAAACCAATTAAAATGTGGCAAAAATCTTTTTGTTAGCTCAGTAAAAGATGCTCAGTTTTCACTTTTGTTCATTTCACAGTCAGGCTACAGAAAAACCAAAATCATGGTAACTATGTAATCTCCCAAATATTAGACATGGTACTAATTTACTTTATACTATGCTTATCTCAAGGTTTAGGTAAAGAATTCATTATACCTATGTGTTGGAAATTTCTAGGATATAGTTACTTTTGAAGGTCAAATTTTAATCTCCTTTCTATAGCATCTGGAAAGAGCATCTCCTCCTACCACCATTCTCAGATTGGCTACTATAAATGTCAAAATGTTTGATTATATATTTTTTTCACCATTTATCACATAATGTGACTTTAACAAGCTTGCAGTCAAACTTGAGACACAAACATTGGTGTTAGGCCCTAATTCTGCAAACATTTTACTCTCAGAAATACAGTTACACATGCACAAGTTGGCAGCATTGGGACTTTAAGATCCCATGATGATTTTTTTTTTAATTTTCTACAAAAAAAAGTGAGATTTAAAAAAACACCCCAATAATAGTAATCCCAATATATTGCATCAACCACTTCATTGCAAAGGGAATAAAAATAACCAAAATCAGTTTAATCTTACCCTCAGATTTTGAAGTTCCTTGTTGGCTGCCAAGAATTTCAATGCTTTTCGTTGAATGAATAATATTTTCCTATTTGTCTACAAGGTGAAGCAGAGGATTATTTTCCCCAGAGAGACTATTTGTGTTTGTTCTGCTCCAGTTTTTTAATTATATCCATATCAAATCAGCACTGTTTAGAAAATACAACTTTTAAATTGGCATACAGATAAAGCCAGAAAAGACCATTAAACTGCCTGTATATCATGGGCCATTAGTTTTCACCTATATTAAATCCAAAATATTTTAGTGACACCAAAGCATTTTGGTCCTTGGGAGACTAAACTGTATGACACAGGCAGAAAACAGCAGAGACTACGGTGCCACTAATGCCTGAGGTTCCTGCAGTGGCAGAGAATTGATTAGTTAACATATGTCCAGATGATCCCAGCAGCCAAACCATGCTCCATTTTGGAGGGGAGAGTGAGAAACCCCCATGGTTCCAGCCAATCTGACCTGGGGGGAAATTCCTTCCTGATACCGAATACGGCAGTTAGTATGACCCTGAATATGTGAGCTATCTCAAGAGAAATTTAATTAGTTTAGGCTATTTTCAATTACAAGCTGTGTGCATGAAAAATAAATAAAAAGAAAAGAAATTCTCAGTTAAAAAAATATTTCAATAAGATGGTGGAATAGGCCTGACAGTGGTTTCCCTGGAAAGGAAAAGGAAACTAGCATTTGTCTAGGCCTTGTTTGGCAGTCTCCCTGTGTCTCTGGCAGCATGCAAGTGCCAATTTCCACCTCCCCCATGCCATTAACTATTTACCTTTAGCTATTTCATCTAGAAAGAAGATTCTCTTGACCACTGCACAGCATTGGCCCACTCCTTCTGGTACCCCATCTCCAGCTGTGGCCAATCTCTGATGTTTCAGAGGAAGGCAAAAAAATCCAGACTACATCTGGACAAATGTGCATTCAGAAAAAATAAAACCCTTCCTGACTCTTACAAGTGACCATCTGAAGTCCTGAAGCATGAGATTTGATTATAGTCATTATCTTATAGTGTAGAGCTGCAAGTGTTAGGAACATACTGAAAGCAATTCAGGTAATCCCATTCTTACTGTGGGTACGTCTACACTACGGGACTATTCTTTTTTTGCATAAACGTTTTTTAAAAAGAGATTTATAAATCAGTCTGCGCCACACCAACACAACACATCGGTGGTGTCGTGTCCGGTCGTCTAGGCTATAGTCGCGATTTCTGGCGTTGCACTGTGGGTAGCTATTCCTAGCTATCCCATAGTTCCCAGCCTCCCCCGCCCTTGGAACTTCGGGTTGAGATCCCAGTGCCTGATGGGCAAAAAATCATTGTCGCGGTGGTTCTGGGTAAATGTCGTGTCAGTCTCTCCACGTCTCTGAAAAAACAAGCATTTGCCATTTCGCGCCTTTTTCCTGCCCTGGATGGGGCAGATGCCATGGCAGCACATGGAGCTGTTTTTGATTTTATTGTGTCTCGTACACGTATGTGTACTGTATCTCAGACAGATGCATTCAGCAGCTACACAAGCGCAGCTTTTGCATGACACATGCATGCAGAGAGATGGTTACACCATCCAAACTTGGAACTGATATCAAACCCTTCCATAGATGGCAGCCAGTCCTTTGTATGATTTGCACCACCAGCCCAGGTGTTGCTGCTAGTGCCCAAGCCAGCAAGCCAGCAGCCAAAAACTGTCCAGCCACCACAGGCATGTACCGTGGCGATCAAAAACTCTGGCCGGCTGCTGTCATAAAGCCCCCAGAGCCAATCAGCCAATAAAAAAAGAAAAGTGGGAATGACTCAAAATCCAAAATCAATCCTGTGCAATTGGTATCTGCGTGCTAATGTTAGAGTATGTGCTGCCTAAAGTAGAGCTCTGTGCTGCCCTCTCAGGTGCTCAGATAATAATATGCTATGCATTCTGTAGGCCTGTCACCTTTCCCTCCACCTTGTTTCCACCCCCCAGTGTTGTTCCCCCAATGTTTGATTGTTGTCCCCACTTACTGACTTGTGAAAGTGTGATAGAGAAGAGAGACTAGCTGAGACACTGAGAAGACTAGGAAGGCAATGTCCAGCAGGAGAGAAAGCTAGCATCCCATAGTCAGAAGAGCATCTGGTAGTCCAGGCAGAGAGACTGCTTTGGTCCCATGAGACTAGGCCTTGGGGGCTGAGGATGAATCTTGGGGATACAATTGATGGGTGGGTGCTTATGATGAGGACCAGCCATCCATCCACCAGGAAAAAAACCATCCACCAAAATTGAGGACGAGGACCTGATTGATGGCAGGCAGCTGGCATCGAATTTCATCATCAGCTGAGATTGATTTTGAGGATGACGTCCATCTTTTGCCATTCATCTGATTGATGATTTGATGAATGGGATGCACCATGCCGCCATTGCGATCTTGTCATGCCGGGGGGATCAAGGCATCATGTGAGGTATGCTGCACTCTATGCTAAATGAGTGGATATGTTGCGGAGCTAGGGAGGGGTGTGGGGGGGTTGGTGGTGAGATAGTAGGTGGGGGGGTGTTTGGGTGGTGGTGGTGTGGGGAGTAGTGCCTGCCTGGAGGCCAGAATAGAAATAGAAGCAGGAGGCTGGAGCTCAGCTTTGAGCGGATAGCTTTTATGCAGCTCCCAAGCGCCAGTTAACTTTCTTTTTCCTTTCCTCCTCGCATGCTCATTTTGCATGCTGTGATTTGGCGGCTGTCGCTGAGAGCTTTTTTGTCGCGAGCCTGCTGAGCTGCTGCCTGCTTTAGATTTGGATTTTTTGCGGCTTGGATATGGGGCGATCATTTTGGGAGCGAATTTGGATTTTGATTGATTTTGGCGGCCGCATGGCAGCTTCGCTTTTTGAGCTTGATTTATTGCATTCAAATGGGCATGCCTTTTCGTTTCAAAAACCACTGCACGAAATTTGTCAGAATGCGGGGGCGGTCACTGCAGCACTCACTGATAGCTGTTCAGGTGCGGTCCAGAGGCGCCACTGGTACAAATGGGATATCTCGATAGGCCATATACCGATCATACATACTAACACTAACTCTAAGAGTAATGTTAATCGATTTAATTCCCGCTATACTCTAAAATTAGGATATTATTTAAAAAGTTGCCTAAAGAAATATTAAAACTTAGGGAGGTTTAACCTTCACGGTAAATTTTCGTTAGGCCTGTGACTCCTAAAGGAAAGGGATGAACAGGTGAACTTTCAACTGCCAGCTCTGCAAAGTTAAGTTGATGAATGAGATAAGCAGACCTCAGCTTCAGAAAGAGATTTTTCAGGCTAATATCTTTAGTACATGTATTCAACTCCTTTGCCTTCTGTAGGTTGAAATTATTACTGATCTAGCTCTAGAGCAGCAGCTTAGTAAACATCCATGTTGATGATGCACAAGAAATAGAATCCAGCCCACTCTGTGCTTGTACCACTTTGAACTGTTTTCATCACTAAAACAACAGATATTACTCTGAATACATACAGGGAGCAGATCAGCTGAGTTAAAAGGTGGCAGTTTTTCCATAGTACTTTTGAGAGTAACTACACTTAAATGTATGTTACATTGGATAATACATTCTAGAGAAGCAAGTACATTTGTTGCCACTTTTTTTTCTTCAAATAAGAGTAATTAACTGAATGGGGGCATATCTAAAACCTGTCCAAAGCTCATGAAAATCAGTAGCTACAATCAAGTGTTTTTTCAATAGCACATGAAGTAGGGATACACTTCTAGTGATGGAAGGCTGGTCTTATGAAGGCTCTGGCCCAGGAATAATGAGAGCTAAGTTCTGTTGCTGCCTCCTCTACAAATACAGCACGTGAACTTGGACAAGTCACAATCTTTGTGCCTCAGTTTCTACATTTTTAGAATAATGATAATACCATTGAGAAGCTAAATTCATTAGTGTTTGTAAAGAGCTTTGAGACCCTTACATGGAAGATGCTACAGAACTATTATTTTAACCTAATACATTAGTATTAGATGACCATAAAAGACCAACATATAGTCAGAGAAGTCTGTTAGTCATACCATCTGCATTTCTTTACCAGAGCCACTAAATGGGTCAGACAGTCATCATCCTTCTGGGTTTCTGTCTTTTTACCAGAAGAATAAGAGTTATACTATCAAGGTTACTGAGGAAACATGTTATATGGTAGAGTTGCGTTTTTCTGAAAAAGTATTCTCTTTATAAGTGAAACTGAAGCACACAAGACAAAAAATGTCAGACTTTAAAGTCATTTTGCTTCCTCGCATAAAATGGAATGAGGTCTTATTTCCAAACTGAACATGGAATGTGATTTCAGATATGCTTGAAGTAGGGCTGGAGTAAATATTTATTAATTCCCACATAGAGACAGCTGCATTAAACTGTTACCCTGTAAAACAACATTCACAGTATATATATACACAAATATTTAAACTTGAATTCTAGATACCTAGGAAGTTTACAATTAAGGTTGAATAATCATTGTTAACTATGTACCTCTATTCCTCCACATTGATCTTCCACCTACTTAACTTGCACTTCTTAAAACTAGCATGGTACAGTATAGAATTCCAACAGCACACTCTTCAGTTGTAGGAGGATACCACCACATCGAACTCTCCAGCCTATATTGTGTACAAGCCATGTATAACATCACCCATTTCAGGGCAAGTTAAGAGCACAGCATGATAGCCTTGAGATTCTGAGTCCTGTGCTGAAAACTGAACCCAGATTAGTCAATTGGTGGTGCTCAGCTGACAGCCAGCTGCCGGTGCAGCAACCAGGATCAAGAGGAGGCAAAGAAACAAGTGTACCGTGTACATTTTGAAACCCCTCTACTTCTTCCCTCAGGTGGGACGTGAGCAGGATTCATCACCAAATTTGGTCAGCTGGTTGTATCATTAACTTCCCCAGCTTGTGCCAGATACCCACAGGAATTGAGACATAGCCACTGATCCATGCTCCCCGTCCCATCCCCTTGCATCATATTATCATGACAGACCTAGTAAATAGCTAATGGAGTAGGGGAGATGGAAATTGGCACTTGCATGCTGCCAGAGACACAGAGACTGACAAATAAGGCCTAGACATGCTGATTCACTTTTCTATTCCAAGAACAGTTGCTCTCAGATGACCTTACAAGCTCTGTAGGCTGTGCTAAGAGACAAACTTCTGTCAAGTTTCAATATTTATTTCCTCAATAGGAGTAAGTAGTAACATGCATGGAACTTGACAGAAGGAGCACAGGCTGCAAGAGAGAAGAGTTTGGAGGAGATACCAAAGCAGCCTCTCTACATGCATGTGGATGGAATGCTACATGCAGATGCAGCACCCCTGTGAATAGTTCTCTTAATAAAGAGTCAGTTTAGTTTTAGAAACATGGAGTCCTGTCACATAATTACCTAGCAGAGGGTACATGAAACAGAGTGTGGATATGAATATCATCCTGAGTAGAATCATATTCAAGGCCTCAGAAGCTAAGCAGGATTAACTTTCACCAGCAATAATTACCACGAGCCACACATTTTAGGCCTCACTTAGTCATATGTTCCACTAGCATGCAGTTCACAGTGGTTTAAAAAACCACTGACATGGAACTCACACAGCTTATAACCTTCGGCAAAGCTCAGGGTTTAAATAAGTATGTAAGATTAACACTACACAAAATCCAGGACTCCTGGCTATATTCATTTTGTTTTCAGACATGCAGATGTGAAGGAACAGCTACTTCCCTGCTCCACCCTGCAGGCAGGGCAGGGCACATGTGCCCCCTTCTTCTCAGCCCTCAGAGCACCAGCAATAGATTTCACTCCCAGCCTCGCTCAGAGGGCCTTCCCCCGCCCAAGACAGAAATAGTGAGAAGTGGTTCTGGGACTTGGGTAAAATGCTGCCAGTTTCTTTAGGTGTAGGTTAGAGGTAGGCAGGAACTGGTTTTCCTATCCTGCAAAGATTTTTTAAGATTTCAGAAATTTTTCCCATTACACATTAGGATGAATCTGAGACCTTTCAAAAAATATTGCAAAAAGAGACAGACCAACCCACCCCACAATAGCCTGGTGTTAGTGCACTCACCTTGGAGGCGAGAGACACAGCTTCAAATCTCTGCTCTGCCCAATTTGGAACAAGGATTTGAACCCCGGTCTCACACATCCCAGGTGAGCACCAAAACCACCAAGCTATTGTTGGTCACGAGAGGTTCTCGTGGTTTTTTTTTTCCCTCTCTCTCTCTCTCTCCCCCCCCCCCGCAGAACATCCGTCATGGACCTGAGAAAATTTCCTGATTAAAGTTGTGTTAAAACCAAATCATTCCCACAAAAAGTTTAGTTTTCCATCAAAAAAGGTTTAATTGAAAAATTCCCAATCGGTTCTAGTGTTGGGGCTGGAGGAGCTCTGTAAGCAGACACCAGGGACCCGAGATGGGCTTGTTGACTATATACATGTTAGATGGATATAAAATAGTCTATTACTGTTTGTTTTCTTTCCTCCTTTCCCCACACCTCCTCAGTTTCTATCTTTATCAGAAGCCTAGCCCGAGTGACTCATTTTCTCTCCCCAGTAAGGCCCTGTCATATCCCCCATCCCACAATCTACTGTATTTACAGATATACCACCAACTCCTCACTGGGGGCTCAAGAAGCTGAATAGCTTTTACTTGTTAAGCTGTTCAGGACTCAGGCCTCTCTCTAATTCATAGCACCCCAGAAGATGAAGACAAAAGTAACCAACTGAGTTGAGTTAGTCTGTCTCAGCTGATAAATCTATCATATTCTGACTATTTTTCTTCTCTTATATGGCATAATTACCATGCCAATTTTAGTCTTCAAACTAATATCCATTGTTGCCATAGAGTCTCCATGCATTACTTCAGCTTTTGTCACCTTGTCCTTTAATATGCTCAATGTGTATTACAGGACTTCAAAGGTCACCATTCACATATACAAATCCTCCACCTGTTAGCCCCCTGCTTCATGTATTAAAAATATGGCAGTCAATTAATCACAGTTAACTCATGCAATTAACACAAAAATTAATCGCAATTAATCGAACCTATAACAATAGAATACTAATTGAAATATATTAAATATTTTGGATGTTTTTCTATATTTTCTATATTTATTTCAATTACAACACAGAATACAAAGTGCACAGTGCTCACTTTATATTATTTATTACAAATATAGGCACTATAAAAAATGAAGAAAAATACTATTCCTTTTCTTTAATTCACATCATGCAAGCACTGAAGTGCAATCTCTATTGTGAAAGCATAACTTACAAACAAATATTTGTTACATAACTGCACTCAAAAACAAAACAGTGTAAAACTTTAGAGCCTACAAGTCCACTCAGTCCTACTTCTTGGTCAGCCAATCACTCAGACAAACAAGGTTGGTTACAATTTGCAGGAGATAATGCTGCCTGCTTCTTATTTACAATGTCATCTGAAAGTGAGAACAGGCGTTCACATGGCACTGTTGTAGATGGCATAGCAAGGTATTTACATGCCAGATGTGCTAAAGATTCATATGTCCCTTCATGCTTCAGCCACCATTCCAGAGGACATGCTTCCATGCTGGTGATGGGTTCTGCTTGATAACGATCCAAAGCAGTGTGGACTGACATGTTCATTTTCATCATCTGAGTCAGATACCACCAGCAGAAGGCTGATTTTCTTTTTTGGTGGTTTGGGTTCTGTATTTTCCGCATCAGAGTGTTGTTCTTTTAAGACTTCTGAAAGCATGCTCCACACCTCATCCCTCTCAGATTTTGGATGGCACTTCAGATTCCTAAATCTTGGGTCGAGTGCTATAGCTACTTCTAGAAATCTCACATCGTTACCTTCATTGCGTTTTGTCAAATCTTCCATGAAAGTGTTCTAACAAATATGTGCTGGGTCATCATCCGAGACTACTATAGCGTGAACTATATGCAGAATGTGAGTGAAACATAGCATGAGACATACAATTCTCCCACAAAGGAATAGAGTCACAAATTTAATTAATGCATTATTTTTTAACAATCATCATCAGCATGGAAGCATGTCCTCTGGAATGGTGGCTGAAGCATGAAGGGGCATACAAATATTTAGCATATTGTCATGGAAATACCTTGCAATGCCAGCTACAAAAGTGTCATGTGAATGCCTGTTCTCACTTTCAGATGACATTGTAAACGAGAAGTAGGCAGCATTATCTCCTGCAAATTGTAACCAACCTTGTTTGTCTGAGTGATTGGCTGACCAAGAAGTAGGACTGAGTAGACTTGTAGCCTCTAAAGTTTTACACTGTTTTATTTTTGAATGCAGGTTTTTTTTCTACATAATTCTACATTTGTAAGTGCAACTTTCATGGTTAAGAGATCGCACTACAGTACTTGTATGAGGTGAGTTGAAAAATACATTTTTTACAGTGCAAATATTTGTAATAAAAAATAAATATAAAGTGAGCACTGTATACTTTGTATTCTGTTTTGTAATTTAAATAATATATTCTAAAATGTGGTAAACATCCAAAAATATTTAAAATAAATAGTATTCTATTGTTTAACATTGCAAGTTTTTTTTAAAATCGCTTGACAGCCCTAGATAAAATGAGTAAAAAGTGAGTTACAGAACTCCTGCCAGATCTTACTTCAAGCCCCTATTAACATTTAATTTTCAATGCTGTGTGCCTATTTTATCCCTATGCCTGTCTATTCTAAAGAGTAATTTCAAGGATGCAGTCTATTTTCTATTTGTTAAAAAAAATACAGTGGTACAATGTTCTAATTCATTCTAATGGAACCTAGTAGCCACAAAAAATCCCCAAAGTACCACAGATTATTCAACCCATTAATTTAAATTAAAAAAAAAAAGTGGTAGATGGCACACTGGTTAGTTATCACACTACTTATCTTCAGATCCCCACCCAAATGCACCATGTTCCAAAGACGGCTGAATATCATCAGCTTTGTATGGTTTATCTCCAGTTAATAAGGCAAACACAAAACTAGAGTTGGTCAGAACATTGACTAAATGACAACTCACCAAAAAAATTTTCAGAGGCATATCAGTTTCACTGGGAAAGATGGTCAGAGTCTGTGTGACTTAGAGCAGAGTTTTTCATCCCAAATCACTCTGAGTCTGGCAGAGCAGGAACTTGAGACTGGATCTCCAACATTCCATGCCAATACTCTAAGCACCAGGGTACAAAGTGAGAGTCAGTTCTCATCAGAAGGGACCAGAGAACACCCGGGACCCAAAAAGACCTTCCTGAACTAAAAAGCTAAGGTTTTGATCCAAAAAGAAACATTTCAATACAAATGTATTTCTGCAAAATGTTCAAAAGGTTTTGTTGACATTCCAGCATGGGACAAGAACAAATTTGATACCTTGAAAGTTGCTGTGAAATCAATCTCCATATAACTCTACACAAAAACACAATTTACAACTACATTTAATTTAATATTAAAATAGGTTTTAAAAACATTGTTTCAATGGGGACAAACAGTTGTCAGAGGAGACCGAAGAGACATTCAGATAGTAAGTACAAAAAAGAAGCACTTTCATGCTAGAAAGTCTAACCAGATGACCATACCTGTAATGCACTAACAGGGCCTCAGGAAGTTTGGATTTTACTTACAGTTTTGCTACAGATTATGTGTATGAGCAGGGGCGGCTCTAGGAATTGTGCCACCCCAAGCAGGGCAGCGCGCTGCGGGGGGCGCTCTGGCGGTCGCCGGTCCCGCAGCTCCGGTGGACCTCCTGCAGACATGCCTGCGGAGGGTCCGCTGGTCACGCGGCTCCGGTGGACCTCCCGCAGGCATGCCTGCGGATGCTCCACCGAAGCCGCGGGACCAGTGGACCCTCCGCAGGCACGTCTGCAGGAGGTCCACCAGAGCTGCGGGACCAGCGGACCATCCGCAGGCATGCCTGCGGGAGGTCCACCGGAGCCGCCTGCCGCCCTCCCGCATCACGCCGCCCCAAGCGTGCGCTTGGCGCGCTGGGGTCTGGAGCCGGCCCTGTGTATGAGCTAAGGACAGGAGCACAATCGGGGG
Organism: Mauremys reevesii; assembly: GCF_016161935.1. Taxonomy (NCBI): domain Eukaryota; kingdom Metazoa; phylum Chordata; order Testudines; family Geoemydidae; genus Mauremys; species Mauremys reevesii. Next base: position 43,500,796 of record NC_052633.1, on the reverse strand, counting down.
GGGGGCAGCCCCTCCCCATTGGCCCCAGAGCAGGAAGCATGGGGGGAAGTATTAGTCCTGGCCAGTCCCAGCAGGTCTTTCTTACCAGGATGCCCCAGACCCGGGTCCCCGCTTCCGTGAACCCTGGGCTGCCATAGGCAGCAAGTGGCTAGGGCTAGAGGGGGCTCAGCTCCCCAAAATCCATTTTTTGAGCCACCCCCACATATGCCCAGTTTGGCAAGCAAAGCCCCATGCCTAGCAGTGTCAGGACAGGGCCCTACTTGTGTGCTGGATTCTCAGCAGGTGGAGCTAGATTCCTCAGTACTGGCAGGGAGTGCTGGCTCCTGAGCAGTGCTTCCCAGCAAGGTTCACTGGGACAGGGAAAGAGATCGGAGAGTCCTTGGGGAACCCCTGAGGTTATGAGGGGGGAAAGAGATGCTGAGGTAATGACCACAGTCGGGGAGGAGAGAGTGGGAGGTAACCTGGAAAATTCTGGTTGTGCCCCTGGCTGGGAACTGAGACAAAGATTCAGTGACTTGCTCAAACTGTAAAATAGGGAGAATACTTCCCTATGTCAGAGGCTAAATTAAATATCTATGAGATGTTCAGATTTTATGGTGATGAACATGGAAAAACCTATAAATAAAAATAAAATCAATCCCGGAATGTTCTGTGGCCTTATTAGACTATTCATCTGCACAGCTGCTGTGGGGATATTAGTCCCCACCTTGCATGTCAACTGTTCCCAAGTTTAGATACACAGTGGAGACAGCTGAAGATTGCTTTCTTCTAGATTGTTGTCTACAAAAATTGTGAGAGAAGTCACATTAGATAGCATAATGCAGGATTCTCCCCCTCCTCCACCCATTCCCCCACCCCTCCTGTTCTGGTCAGTTATTTGTAGATTGTTAAACTCCTCATAACAAGCAATTCCTGGAAATCTGTGTACTTTTCAATGCTTTGCTATTCATGTAATAATTGATACGCTCAAGTTAAATCAAAGAACATTAACTCCAAAGCTCTGCCAACTCAGTCATAACAAAACCATTGTATTTCATGTTTTCTTTTCCCCTTAATATATCAATAACTATTAGTAATGAAGAAAAGAGCTGGAAGTATTTATGAATGTTTTCTCAACATTTGAAAGCATTTCTATGTCATTATCAAGTGCTTGCAGCTGCTCACAAACTCAAGGTCTTAATGCAATCAGTAATAGGAGTTCTCATAACAGAACTAATATAAAAAGCCTATTTATAGCCTAAGTGCAGGCACTAGCTGAAAATTTCAGTTTTGGTCACAAGAAAATTTATACTATCTTGTTTTGCTGCACATCATGAATATTGTAGCAAGTTCTGAAGTGTATATGCATATAAACCAGTATTTAGCACATATACTTGCCACACAGTTTATATGTATGTACCTGAAATAGGAATGTTACAGTGTATCTGCGTACTGGTTTAAAATACACACACACACAGCAACTTCTCAAAGTTAAGCAATATCATGAAATCTCTATCTGGAGCTGATTGAGTCAGTAATTTCACATATTAACAAAGCTGTCATTAAAATGGCTGGGCCAAACTGGCAGCTTATTAGCAACAGAATGCCTTCCCATGACAAGCATCAGAGTTAGGGACTGAGAAGAGGAGGGAGTTTCCTTTGTGGTTGGCCATCTCATTTCTCCCATCTTGTCATTACTTCCTCCCCCCACAATTATCTTTTTTGGGTGAAAGGAGGTTGCCTCTTTTAGATCTTCGCTAAGAGGCTCTCATTTTAGAGCTGTATGACAGGATGAGTCCCTTTGCAAAAGCACGGTCTTTAAGAACTCCCTTCTCCCCATGCAAGCCTGCATGGGAAGAATACACTCCTCAGTATCTTGTGATAAGAGCTTTAGACATAACTAAAGTCTGGTCTACACTGGAATTTAAATTAGCAGAGCTACATCCACACCTGAGAGATGAGACCTATACCAACTTAGCCTCCCCGTGTAGACAGTGCTAGGTCAATGGAAGAAATCTTCCATCAATCTTGCCACTGCCTCTTGGAGAGGTGGATTAACTACAGGAAGGGTTATCAAACTGGGAGTTGAGACCCCTCAGGGGTTCGTGAGGTTATTACAGTGGGGGTCACGAGCTGTCAGCCTCCACACCAAACCCCGCTTTTCCTCCAGCGTTTATAATGGTATTAAATATATTAAAAAGTGTTTTAAATGTATAGGGGGGGGTCGCACTCAGAGGCTTGCTGTGTGAAAAGGGTCATCAGTACAAAAGTCTGAGAACCACTGAACTACAGCAATGGGAGAACCCCTCCCACCACTGTAGTGTCTACACCATTGTAGCTCTTCATTGTAGATACTCACAAAGAGAAACAACTAGACACACTGAATATGCTCAGTGATCCAATGTAATCTCTTAAAGCCCAATCATCTATGATAATTGGGCTAGAGATTCTACCAGCTCCTTATGGCAGAACCCTGCTTTATGTGGCTTTTTCTGGAGCAAGAGTGCTCTCCTGAGGATAGTGGTTTCTCCAAACTAGATTTGACATCCTTTAGGAAATAAAGGAGCACTCTTACTTCTTCACACTTACAATAAGAAAAAGTTCCCCCAAATCTAGGTGCTTGAAGAAACTTTCCCCAGCTGGAATTTACCTAATTTCCTCTCTGCAGCAAGGACACACATAGGGGGAGCCTATCGTGCCTAAGGAAGGTCAGATAATTAACCCATTCACTCCCAAATAAGTCTACACTACAAAATTATGTTGACCTAACTTATGTTGGCATACAGCCATCGCAGTTAAGTCAATTGTGTGCAGGCACACTTGGCTTCTTGTGTTAGCAGTGCACGTCCTCACCAGGGGTTCTTGTATCGATTGTATTGTCAGCATGGAGCATTGTGGGATGGCTCTTGAATGCTAGTAAAAGGTGACATAAGCAACGGAGCATCTACACTGATGTTGCATTGACCTAACTACATCAACTGTGACCCTACAGCACTCGAGGAGGTGGTGTTACTAAAGTGGCGTATTGAGGCATGTGTGTCAGCAGGAACTAAATTTAAGTGAAGACACTTCCACAGCTAGGTTGACACAAGGCAGCTTATGTCAACCTAATCGTGTAGTATAGACCAGGCTTAAGACTGAAATGTCATAGTAGAAAGTTGAAGTCCTGGTGCTCTGAAACCCAATATGCTGTATCAGTCTTTGGCCCTGCAGGAAAAAAGTGTGCACCAAATTAACAATTATTTGTAGTTGTAGCAGCAGCATTTCAGGAATGCCTAGGAGAAGTAGCCATGGACCAGGACCCCATTGTGCTAAGTGTTATAGAAACATTGTACACAAAGATGGTCCCCCTGCCCCAAACCCCTTACACTAAGTAATTGATAGATGGCCAAACGCGCTACCATAAAACTGATCTTAGTGGCCCCCCATCCTTTTTCTTACAGAAAGCAGGCTTTCCTTACCATCTGGGTTCTCCTGACTCAAAGTTTTTAGTGCTGAGGGGAGTGGACAGGCTGAGGAACAGAAAGACAACAAGATAAGTAGCAAAGTGTCAGTTTACCATGGGCTACGTGAGTGAAAACCAGTCTCTTGTCCAGATGAACTGTTCTCATCGGGAAGCTAGAAATAATCTTAAATGCACTGACATTGCAGTGGTAAACTTAGTTACGTAGGTGCCAACTAGGATCCAAGTGTGATTAGAAATGTCTTGCATTCTAATAGCCTTCAAATGACAGTCCTGTTTAGAATGGTCAAGTGTCATCACAGATATCCCTGAATAGTGTATAACTGGAAAGTAAATACATGCACACAAAGCAATTTTCATTAACAACTACTTAAAATTACTTTATATATTTTATCAAATGTTAATGTCACTGACCAGGTTTAGCTGTTGGTATCTGCTTGGCAGTATGTTCTGTTTATTTAAATATAAATTCTTCCTGTTGCAGTTACATTTTTATTTTGTGAGTGTTTCTCCCTGAATTCAGGTCACTTTCTCTTTTCAGAGACCTCTGAGTACATATCTTCACAATTTAATGGTTTCCTATTTTTAGTTTGGATAGAAATATAATATAATAAAATTAAATTACATACATACACACCCTTAAGATCTTCCCAACCATTTAAAATGCAACAGTCCAAAGATGCACTGGGATCACACCATTCTTCTGCAACAAAAAAAGCTGCACAGTAACTAAGAATAGAAAACATACTGAATTTGATTTACATTGATGTAAAAAATTAAAAAAGCCAAAAAGGCACACGGTAGAGATAGTCATAATAAAAGCTTTGATCCCAAAACATCTCAGTTTCTCAGAAATTCGCACAATACAGCTTATGGAGAAAGCTACCAACTAGTTAATATCTCATCCCGTAGTGAATAGTGTCTAAGTTGTCCACTTTACAAACCTACAGTATATGAGGTAATGTAGATGTTTATACAAAATTGTTCTGAGGTCAAAAAGCCACACCCCCTCTCAATCACCTATTATGACCAAGTTAGTTTACAAATATACAGTACAATGCCCTGATCCTACAACTGGATCTGTGCAAGCAGAACATTGCACCTGCATGGAACACCTCTGAAGTCGGTGGGACTTTTCACAGGAGCAAAGGTTTGTTTTATTGTTTGAGACGGAGGCATACTCTTAGCAAAACAATAAAGAGGTCCATATGTCTAAAACCTATAAACTGGATGAGATTATTGCAACCCTGGTTCTTCTTCCCTATTTGGTTGGTTATCCTTACTTGGCATGTCTAACATTCTAGCTCTTTGGGGAAAGAAAGTTGGTTGAGATTTTGAAATCAGTAAAAAGGGAATGAACGACACATCTTCCATTAACTTAAATGGAAGGTATATGGCACTAGGTGTCCGGTATAACAGTGATGCTTTCTCAGCATCCAGAACTGAAAGCCACCCTCCTAACTTAGCAAAGGAGAGATATGCTGATGCCATAATGTGTGGCAGCTCCCCGCCATCCCAGTCTGTTAGCAAGCCAAACAAACTCTTTGGGACTCTGCCACTCCTAACTTTGCCTTGTAAGATAACCCATGGTGTACTTCAGTTCGCAAACTCTTCAGAAGGATCTCCCTGCAGCATCCAGCCTGTCACTGGATGCCTACAGAAATACAGATCTGCTGTTTCCAAAGAGACAGAATATACACCAGCCTGTATATCTCACTTAAATACAACAGCACTGAGATAAATTATAATAAAACAAGAATACGTTTATTACTAAAGAACAGAGATTTAAGTGATACTAAGCTGAGATAATAGAAACAGAAATAGTTGCAAATAAAAACAAAAATAGATCATGTTTCTAGGAGACTACATATAACCTTAGCAGGCTCCAAGTTTTGGCTAAAGCAGTTTTCTCATCTATCCTCGCACCACCAACCCACTTAGCTGGGAATCCACTGTTCATAGATGCCAAGAGCACTAAGCGAAAGCAAGGTAGTACCAGTGGACTGGGAGGACAATAAGTAGGCTTCCCAAGACTGCATGATAGGTGTGGAAGCAAATATGGTGAGTCCACGAATGTCCTTCCCAGAAGGCAAGTCAATGAAGCTTCAAAGAGAAGGGAGGATTCTAAGGAAGCACTCATCAAAAGGCTCTGTAGAATGTGTTGCCTTGGGGAGTAAATAAAAAGATAAGGGGGAGCTCTCCAGACACCTCAGAGTGGTGGGAAGAAATTTCTATATCTTGCAAGCTGGCCTTTCTGGAGATATGGATGACGATGACACTTCTATTTGTGTCTGCATCTAGAGGCTAAGGTGCAAAAGGAAATCAATGCAGGGAAACACATATAGACACACCTGGTCAGTTTCTCCTAGGAAAAAAAGGGTCTACAGTAGGGCTGGTCAGAAATTTTCCATCAATACAGTTTTGACCAAAAAAAAAATCATAAAACAAATATTTCAATTTGTATATGCCGCCACAGTGCTTCATATCCCTGGTCTCCTGTATGGGTCAGGCTACCCGAACAGACTTTGTATCCCATGATGCACCACATGCCCTTACCAAGAGAAAAGGCTGTGGTGTATCATAAGCCCGGCCTATAGAGGAGAATGGGTGCATGGGACACCTGAACTACAACTCCCATGGAGTGCATTTCTGAATCAAGTTATTTTGGTTCCAAAGATTAGAGGCAACAGGCTGATTTCTGCTTTCCAGCCAAGTTGGGGCAGAAGGGAAGGACAGGTCCCCACTGTATTGTAGAAGAGGGCAATCGTTTCCAAATTCCCTTCATCAGCAGCACACCTGGCAGCTGCCGTCATCAGGACGAGAAACAAATCTGGGCTGCATTTAGCGTACAGACACTGAAGTCAGGAGCCTATGAAAATAAAGACAAGAGGGTCTCTAAACACTTGGATGTACCTTTCAAACTGATTAACTCCTAGAGTAGCTGGTGAGCAGCTCTCAGACAGTCTGTGCAAATGAAGAAGCCAGAGCTGATGCTTTGTCCCTGCAAGAAGGGGCTGATTCTGAGCAAATTTCAAGTCAGACCCATGACTTGGAAGCTCAGACTCTCCCATCTGATTCCCCATAGGATGCTCTCTTGACAGTTTCCATTTATCTGTCAGCTGACTGGGAAGTCTCTGCAGCCAAGGAATTTTCCTCGCTGTCCTTCCTCTCTCTCTCTCCTTTTCACCAATCTTAAACCCCTTATGCTTCTGTTACTAGACTCCTTTCCCCTGCCTCCTTTTCTTCTCTCTGGAAGAGAAAGAGGGAGGTTAGGGAAAAGATAGAGAGAACTAACAACTGAGGCAGGAGGCTACATGCCATGTTACCAGGAGATAAAGTGAACTGGAAAGGAAGTAGACTGGCAATGAAACTAGCTTTCATTGACACTTTTTTTTGCCTCCTTGCTTTCAGGACTGGATTAATTCATAGGTATTATAGATTAGAGACAATGGTCCCAGTTCTCATGTGATTAAATGAAATCTAAGATAAACAAAAGATTCTAGCCCTTGTGATTGCAACAGGAACTAACTGGAAACAGGAACCAAACGTAACCTTTGCATGGTGTGCCTGGGACAGTCTGAGACAATAGCTCAGAGACGTGAACTACACCATGTAGATCAGTGAGCTGTTAACTCCAAGACCAACTGCTCTGGGAGATCCTGCCAGCACCTTTTTATACAATAGAAAAGTCTGAGAGTGGTTGACTCTCTGGGACTGGGGGACAGTATGTTTGTAAAAACTGCAGATGACACCAAACTGGGAGGGGTTGCAAGCACTTTGGAGGACAGTATTAGAATTCAGAATGACCTTGACAAATTGATCTGAATTCAACAAGATTAAATTCAATAAAAACCACATACAAAGTACTTCACTTAGGAAGGAAATAAATCATGGGTAAAGCAAAATGGCCAAAAAACAGTTTTTAGCTCACTGGATCATTTTCAGTCTGAGCATTATGCTTTTCCAGGATAATGGGTAAACATCCTCTCCATAAAAAGACAAAAAGCAGAGGAATGTAGTAGGCACAAAGTACTCAAGCAAAAACATCCCAATATGGTACAAAAACATTCCCCAAGGATAACAGGAACACACTGACCCCTCCTAAAAGATAAGGTCAGGATAACAGTATGTAATAAAATGTTTTAAATCAAATCAACATGTACAAGGTGAGGGTAGTAACTAGCCATGTCAGGGATCAGTAACTAACTATGTCAAAGGGGCAGTGCGTAACTTGTTTGTATCGGGGTATAAAAATGTAGCTCAGAGGAAGTGTCTTTGTCTAGCCTAGAGAGGAATGGAAAGTCCAACAGTTCACTGAGCTGGTCCACTGTTACAGACATCCATGCATTACTGATCCGGAAGAGTCTGCGGCAAACTAGTACCATACTTTGTTGACAAACCTGGGTGGGTGCCTTCATCCCTTAACGAATCTTGCAGTCTTGGGCAGACCACTCGAGGTCTGCTGTGCAAGCTGTCTGCACATGGCTCGGGCAGCATATAGAGGGAAAGAACACACACACACACACACACACACACACACACAGAGCCAAGTATCTATCAGCATCTAACCACAGTATTCATCAATTGATGCATCAGCTAAATTTATCCTGACAATAGACTGGAAACATCTTAAAACACATCTTTCCAATTATCAAAGAATGGAAATGTAGACAATACATAGCAGCTTATTAGGCCTAGTCTACACACAAAAGTTGTACTGTTTTAACTACAGAGATATAGTTAAAGTAGCACAATTCCCCTAGTGTCAACAGTTTACCAGTATGAAAGTGTAGTTATATATAACAGTATATCTTAGTGTACAGAAAGGGAAAAACTATGCCAGTATAAGGCACCTTTATACCAGCATTCATATTAAAGGCTGTACTGATATAACTATTTCGTTTAACACACACGTGCATACACACACACACCCACACACAAAGTTGTTATAGCAGTACGAAAATCTGTACGTAGAACAAGACTTTGTTTAGCAGACTACTTTTTCAGGTTAGCTGAAACATGGCATTTATCCTTAAGTTTCTACCTACTTACCACCAAAACTTTTTGCTGTCATTGTTTTATATAGTTTGCATTCATTTTTTAAGCAAAAAATCTAATCCTCATTAATGCATTCAATTCCCTGCTGTACTCCCAGCCTTAAAAAAAAAAAAATCTTAGCATAATAACAAAATTTGAAAGAAATGAAACGTTAAGGTTCCTGTATCAGAGGGGTAACCACGTTAGTCTGGATCTGTAAAAGCAGCAAAGAGTCCTGTGGCACCTTATAGACTAACAGACGTATTGGAGCATGAGCTTTTGTGGGTGAATACCCACTTCATTCCACTACATGCATCTGACAAAGTGGGTATTCACCCACGAAAGCTCATGCTCCAATACATCTGTTAGTCTATAAGGTGCCACAGGACTCTTTGCTGCTTTTAAGGTTCATGAGTCCTAAAAGCATTTATATCTTGTGCAAAAAATGAATCTAAAAAGAAGATAGTTCATAGTCCTACATGACTTCTAATATTCACAAGTACAACCACCACCACTTAACTGGAAATTCATGAACCATTCAAGTGGGAGCACAGGTGTCTCCCCTTTCTATTTCAGTTAATCAACCCTAAGCCTGAGGGAGTTTTCAAGTCAAGAGATAATATTTGTTTTTATCTAGTTTTGTCACTGGGACTTAGCAAATTTGTCAGATATTTAGCAATGCACAATTACTAACAGCTCTATTTGTAACTGTGAAAAATGAGGTTTCAAATGGAAATACTGAAAAACTTTGAACTATAGTGGCAGTAAAGGAGAAGGGTTATGAGAGTGTCAAATGCTTACTGTTAATTTTAACCTTTGATTAGTAAATATTTAAAGAAAGGCCATGTTCTATGCCATAAAGTTGTTCTTTGCCATGAAATTTTAAACCAAGTTACTAATGCAAGGCAGGAAATTCTGAAAGCAAGCAAACAATCATACTGGAACTTAAAATGTGTATTACAGCACTGTTTTTCTAAAATGAAAATTATGGTATTATTTAAAGCGTATTTGGTCTCAATGATAAAAATATCCATTTGTTGAGAACACCAAGAAAGAGAAACACAAAGATAACATTTAAAGGAATAAACTGTTCTTTTCACCTTGAGATTCACTGTAGTTTTATTTTTACACTTCAAATTGGATTCAAGGAAATTCAAAGCACTAATTACCTTGAATGACTTGTGGTAAAATAGTTTTTGGCTTATCCTTGAGCAAAGCAAGAACTGTCACTCCAGGGCAAATTACTCTTGTTTTGTCATCACAGACCACTGAAAACTGAAACTTAACTGACTCAAGGCTTTAATAATTTCAATAACCCTTTAAATACTGGTCTTTACTTAACATGAATGGGGGAAAATGAAAAAGTATACTAGATAATATAAAAAGAGATTGGGTAATCTGCTAATGACCAGAAAAACAAACATGCATTTTTCTGTTGGATTTTGTTTGATATAAATTACAGAAGAAAGTACTGACATTCATATATCTAATGGTCACACTTTAAAGCACAAAACAAAGATCAGAGCTATAATCTATTTTCCTCTTTAAATTAAGAAACTACAAGGAATGTAAAAATATATGTAGTATAGCATGCATAGAATCCAATAAAATATACCAAAGATAGAAATGTGATTTGCCATTCCTGATCATACCATAGATTCAACTCTTATATACTTCTTCTGACAATAACAAATGGTTGACCCTTAAGAGAAAGGCAAAATTCCCCACCAATATACTTGGCTAATTCTGCAAAGCTGTACTTTAGGGCTAAATTTTCTTCCTGGTCCCTGCAGAGGAACATATTATGCCCTGAAGCAAGATATTTGATGACTCTTTGCTGAGCATGCATATATACACACGAGTTATTTATGGCCAAAACTATCCAGCCGTCTTATATTACATCTACAGTATTTGACAGTGATTTCCTACAGAAGTGAATTCCACAGACTGATTACATATGTACTGTTACTGTATGAAGTGTTTCCTTTTATTTGTTCTAAATTTTACAGACACTGATTTTGTCTCTGTTCTTGTATTACTCGTGCACTAAGGAAAAAATAAGAGAGAGCAGGGAACAGACTGGTTTTCTCTAAGCAGAGCAATACAACTCAGCATTTTGTATTCTCAGACCAAGGCCTGATCTTGCAATCAACCCCACCCAGGTGCAATCTCACACCCACACAGCTCCTTGCGGAAATCAAGTCTTACAAATACCTAAAATAGATTGATAGGTATTAGTTCAAGAAGTACCAGTGTGCCTCAAAGTGTACAGCTCACTCCTTGGGATACCCATCTCAGTCCCTCTTTCCCCACTTGAAAAGAACTCAAGACTTGTGAGCCTACTGGCCCTATAGTACACAGTCTTTTTTTTATTTGTTTTATTAAATCAAAGCTCTTGTGTAGTTTTATCTGTTCAAATTTTAAGAGAGTGTTAAGTTTCTTCAGCAAAAGCTATTCTGTTTATATGGTGTTGGCTCATTAGACCATCCATGAATTATAACATTAGAATATCCAAAAATTATAACATTCAAAAAAACAGTCAGAGAACACTTCAACCTCCCTGGTCACTCAATTATCGACCTAAAAGTCGCAATTCTCAAAAAAAACAGACTCCAATGAGAAACTTCAGAACTGGAATTAATTTGCAAACTGGACACCAATAAAGTAGGCTTGAATAAATACTGGGAGTGGATGGGTCATTACACAAAGTAAAAACTATTTCCCCATGCTAACTTTCCCCTACTGTTACTCACACCTTCTTGTCAACTGTGTGAAATTGGCCATCCTGACGATCACTACAAAAGTTATTTTTCTCCTGCTGATAATAGCCCACCTTAATTGATTAGTCTCATTAGAGTTGGTATGGCAATGCCCATTTTTTCATGTTCTCTATGTGTATGTGTATACACACACACCTTCCTACTGTATTTTCCACTGACAAAGTGGGTTTTAGCCTACAAAAGCTTATGCCCAAATAAATTTGTTAGTCTCTAAGGTGCCACAAGTACTCCTCGTTCTTTTTGCTGATACAGACTACACAGCTACCACTCTGAAACCTGTTTTAACAGTAAGTTTCAGGCACCTGTGGTACAAAATTCTGTTCTAATAAATGTTGCCATAATATCAGGACTGCAGTCAATGATGACATAATGCAAAACTTTCCCAAACTGTATGAGGAAACGGGAGATTGACAGCTGTGTTGATAGTGCAGAACTGAATAACGTTTAAACACAGATGTCCCACTTCCCAAGCATGTAGGCAATTGATCATTCTGCTATAAAAGCAAGTTAGTAGCCCACGTAAACTCAATTCTGGCAAGTCAGTCCCATTAAACAGGTGTCCTAGTCAGTCAGCATTCACTGTGGTGTGTTTGACAATGCTTTAAACAAAGACAAAAAGGTCAACAGAAGAGTAAACTTCAGCTTGGGAAAGTAAAAGTTCACACTTAGTCAAAAATGAAAGATTGCTTAAAAATATTAACACTAAGTGGTAACTCCATCTCTGGGTGTGTCCTAAAGATTACAAATAAAATAGAACTGACAATTTCAATTAGGCTGGGTGATGGATATTTGAGAGCTAAAAGGGTGTATAAAATAAATAAATAAAAAGATATGCAAATTAGGAGCACACCATTGTTCAATCTAGGTTATACACGTCTATTCCAATCAAGTGTCTGAAACATCTGAGATAATATTCCAATAAATAATCCAAACCTCTTTCAAATTAGGGAAATACTGTAGTTCATTTTAAAACTGGAAGCCACATGAGGATGGTGTTCGATTACTTTGACTTGTAGTGTAGTGGGAGAAATGAATAGAGGAAAACCACAGATATCTTGAACAGACCATGAGACAAATTAAACCTCTCCTTCCTGAGACCAAAGATTATAGGGAAAATGTTGGGAAATCCCTCCCAAAAATCTATTAAACAGACCACTCTGGAGATGTCTTTGGGTAAGTACCTATAAAACAGTCGGTAAGACTTCACATAAAAAAAGGGTTTGATACAATATAAAATAACTTTTCATTTTATTTTCTGAATATAAGAAATGGTTCTGTTGTATACCTCTAGTGTCTTGTTTTTATAATGTTTTTAGGCATTTTTCTTTTAGAAGCATACTTGGTTGACAATGATACGTTAGGCTTATATAGAAGGTAACTTTGTAAAATTTTCCTTTACTTGTCTCTATTGCTTAAATTCATCAGGAAAATAAATTAAAGTGAGAAGGAAGTGTCTAATATGACAGTCTGTGAAAACATATCAGAGGTATGAAGGAGAAAAGCTTTTATTATATATAGTGCTCATGGCTAAAGTATTTGACAGTAACATAAATTACATTTTTCTTTTTAGAGAGATGATGAATTCCTTTATTGCAGGTGGCTTTGAGGTTTCCAGTAGAGTATAACATTCAAGTACTTCTGCATAGTTATAATATAGTCACAGTAGCATTTGTGTATGTATTAAATATACAGCAGCTCTGTTACAATGGAGTAAAAATAAGTGGCTAAAGCAACCACTGGGAACTGGGACTCATGAATTTTAGCACACAGAATCTTACACTTATTTTGTGAAACCTTTTGACAAGTACTTCAGCTCTCTGCACATCTGTTTACCCATGTGCAAGGAAGATAATACTTTACTGTAAAAAAAGTATTAGAAGGTTTAAATCGGAATTGCAAAGCCAAACAGAAATGAGAGTCAATATTTGGTTAATAAGCATATTTCTGGACTTAAAGCATTTTTAATTTAACTCTTCATTGCAATTTACATCGGTAAAGTGCTGGCATTCTCAGCAGACAGATATGGGCTTGATCACATTTCTATTGCTTTCACTGCGCAAGACCCCTTTGACTTTACTGAGCATTGGATCAGGCCCTATATAATACATTTATTTTAACTCCATCTTTGAAGAAGTCCCAAGATTTTTAATCCACTGATACTGCTTTTACCACACACAATATTTTTCTCCTTAAATGGGAGACAAAAAGATAGTACAAAGAGTAGGAATGGGACCAAAAAGATTTGGGTCCCAGGGCAAGAGCCTTTAACTGAACTAGACTGCAATAAAAGCAGTAAAGATATGAAACTTACATTTATACTCATACACCCGGGGTGGGCAAACTACAGTCCAGGGGCTGCATCCGGCTCTTCAGATGTTTTAATCTGGCCCTCAAGCTCCCGACAGAGAGTGGGGTCCAGGGTTTTCCCTGCTCCCCATGTGCCATGGCTCCACACAGCTCCGGGAAGCAGCGGCATGTTCCCCTCTAGCACCTATGCGTAGGGGCAGTCAGAGGGCTCCACACGCTGCCTTGCCCTAAGCGCCGCCCCAGCAGCTCCCATTGGCCGGGAACCATGAGCATTCATGGCCTGCCATACAATTTCCATACCCAGATGTGGCCCTTGGACCAAAAAGTTTACCCACCCATCATACACCAACCTCAGTATCGAGTTAACTAATGAAGACAAGTATTTTTCAACTGGATGGGCTAAAACATCATGCACTTGGGCTCTTGCATGTTAAAGCAGGACTTGAAAAATCTGTTTACTAGCTTCAAGAAGGAAGATTGCCATGTTGAGTGGAGGCAGAGACAGGTCTAAGCCTTCAATAGGAGGTGTTTAAACTTACTTTTAAAAAAAATTTCTAGTCCTTATGATGGCAAAGAATTTTCCAAACATGAGCTGATTCAATGTATTCTTCCTGGCTCTTCTGCTGTTTAGAGCTTCCCCAGGCATTAAAATTACAAGTGTGCACTCAGTTTCACTGTTGGCATTCAAAATCCTGTGGACAGTTGTGACACTGACAAGAATTATGTCAATTTTACTCCTTTACTGCAAAACAGAGCAATAATAGTATAAGCAAACACCACTGTTATTCCTAGGTGAAGACAAGAAGGACCCAAAACAGAATTAGGTGGTGAAGGCTGAAGTAGTGGTGCTCTCTAGCTCCAGTCCCCCACCACAAACCCCCAACCTTCAGGGCGGGAGATTGCAGAAAAGTTAAAATAATGGACAATCTTGCACAACTTGTCATAGGGAAAAAGGGGTCCTTTGCATCAGCCTCAAGACACATTTCAAAAAGGAGCTAACTAAGACTGGGAAGAAGTTGAGACATCGTGACTCAGCAGTTGGAACAGTGAGCCAGATTTTCTCCATGACAGGGGTTCTCATGTTAGGACAACAAGAGGGGCCTGAAAATGCCATCCAGATGGACTTCTTTCAGAACACTGTCCCCTGTAATGGGACAGGTTTAAAGGGTTTGGTAGGGATTATCAAAGAGATCCTCCCCCCTCAAATTTTTGACACCTCACATACCACAGGAGGACATTTTCCAGTAGAAGCTATGCCTTTGAACAGCAGCAGCCATGGAGGGGGTCAGCTCCAGATAAATGAATGCTGCTGGTAGCCATGTTATCTTCGACAGTTTCTTAGTGAAAATCTGAAGGTTGCACAAGGAACAGTACTACAGTGTGTAGGTACTCACCAGCTCTACCTCCTCTTGCACTTGTCCTGCCTATCAAGACACCTCACAGGAAAGATCCCATAGAGAACCAGAGAATGAGCGTGCAGAGACAATGCCCCGGAGGTAGCACCACTGGGAGTGTTCTACCCAGATAAAGTTTCTTCCACCCACAAAAATAAAAGAAACTGAAGAGTTGAGATGGACCAATTTTTGAGAGACAAACTGAAAGTTTGAACTGAAGAAAGCAGCAGTATTCAATGCTGAAATGAAAGCTTAACTGCTTTTGCTCTCTAGTATCCATCCATGCTCAAGCATGTTATAAGTGAACATGGACTACAAAAGAATAGTTTCTGGCAACTTATTTTTTTTCCTCCCCAGAAAAGATGACCCACTATTGGAGTGCAAATCCTACCTGAACTCTTGAAAGCTGTGATAATGCTTCCTCTGACTAGCATTTAAGAGATTCGCTTAATTAATATTGTATATGTATACCACAGAATTTGGACATAAACCCACTATCCACTTACCATGGTGAAAAGCTTGGTATCCAAGCTCTTTAATTATCAATATGTTTTGTTTTTACAGCTATACTAACAACATTAAACTCTTTAGATGAAAAGCTGTTCAGTTACTGTGGACACTCAGCTGCTATGGTCTAATTATAATGATGGGCAAGGTATAAATTTAATTTTTTACTCAAGGATGACAAAGCATTACCTGCTTGCAATTTCTCTTTACTTGTCACAGATCAATCAGTCACATCTCAATTATAAAAAATATTCAAGTCTCTTAGATGTATTGGACTATGGATTCCAAAAAGTCATTATCACCACTATTAATAGTCTGTTTATTAGACTGTATATCTTAATTTCTTGGGAATATTTATTATTTAGAATTGGATCAGTTAAGTAGATAATTGTATATTTCATTGAAGATTGGAGAAAAAAACCCACTAAGTGTTTTAACAAAAAATAACTCATAAATCTTACCTGCTTTTTTCTTGAAGTTGCCTTGGGCAACAGGCTGGCTGACAAAACCGATGAAAGCGGAGAGCAACATAGCTCAGGAAAAGGGTTTGGAATTGATGGGATTTCCAACGCACCAAGCTCTTTCTTTTTGATCCTACATCAACAAAATATACAACAGCTATTGTATAAATACAATATACATTAGGACATTAATATTAGGGAATTTGCCACATTAGTTATTGGTCACATTACTAGCACTTTTTTATCAAAAGGCTGTACTGATTAAAATGCACATGATTAATTTTGCACATGCAGGATTTCCTTATACTCCCCAAACTCTCCCATCTCCCCCACTGTTGCCAATTTAATCATTTTCCAACCCTTCCCAGCCCCTGTAAACTTAACACGCCCTCTAATTTCAATTCCTGGGGTAGACTAAATTAAATCCCAGTAACAACCCATGGATGTAAAGTTAATTGCTAGTGTAAATCTTTACAGCATGAGGGCTTCAATGTGTCCATACTGTTTTCAGATATTGCAAATATTTTCAGGACCCCGATTCTTACGCATGCGCTTAACTTTACTATAACGAGTAGTTCTATCTGTTTGAAGAGAGCTACTCATGATAAAGTTAAGTACCTGCATGAGTTCAGGGCTGCAGGGGGGGGGTGCAAGTGGGGCAATTTTCCCCAGGCCCCACAGGGGCCCCTGCGAGAATATAGTATTCTATAATATTGCAACTTTTTTTATGGAAGGGGCCCCCAAAATTGCTTTTCCCCAGGCCCCCTGAATCCTCTGGGTGGCCCTGCATGAGTTTTTTCAGGGTCAGGTCCCAAGGTGATTCATAGCTTGGAATTTCACATAGGAAAAATATTCCTTTCTGCCTGTAAGTTTGTCTTCTTTCCTTTAATGACTCCTTAATTAGCTATAAGACTCAGTATAGGGTCATGTTTTTAAAATCTAAGTTTGTATTTATTTCAAATACCACCAGCCAGTACCTGTGAGATTTTCAGCAGATTACCACTTCCATAATCATTTTTGCAAGATCACTTTCGCATTAATTTAAAAAATAAATAATTGTAACCAGCAAGACCTAAGCTTTTAGGGTGCTATTTTACACAATTTGCATGCTATATTACACAATTTTCTGACATGTAAAATATAAGTTAGCACCTATTCTTCTAGGCAATAGAAATCAAAACACCATAAATCTTGATTTGATTTTGCAAGCATTCCTTCCACTGCCCCCAATTGGTGGGAGTTGAAGACAGGGGTTAATGTTTAACCTCTTCATTACTGTATTAGTGTCATTCTATGGGTCAATTGTTAATTGGTATGATAAGAATATTTAGCCTCTTCCACATCATTAAATTACTTTTGAGGCTGCTTTTGTTTCTTGGAGTATTTAGAGAACATTAATTTACAGGGAATATATAGCGTTTAGCAGGAGTGGAAAGTATTGAGCTCACACTGTTTTGAGGTGTGGGAGAAGTTAATGTAGACAAAATATCAGACACTTCCTAAAAGCCTAACAGCTACTTTTCTTTTAATACAAGTTGAAATATCTTCCTTTTGAAACATGAGTTTAATGACTGGTGAAAGTACCTGGTACAAAAATCACTTCGAGTGGTTATAACTCTTACAGAAGCTGCTTTAATAGTAGATGTTCCTGGCAAAAGGAGTTCTCTTATCTTACAAGCTGATTGATTTCACTTTTTAAAAGTGTGGTGTATAATGTTGCCCAGAGCCTTGCCAGATCAAGTTCTGAAACTACAAAACAGCAATATTCATTATGTCCCAAAAAAATCAGTGGAAGTTTATGGCTTGTGTGAAATATTTTGTTGCTGATAAGACTCAACTTTAAAACCTTTAAAAGAGTAAAATGTGGGTTAAAAGATCTTAAGGAAGAAATTAAAGAAGTGAAGACCTAAAACATTGCTCCATAAAGGTCCCTATCCTGAAAAGACTTGTGAGTGTACTTAACTTTACTACTGTAAGTAGCTCCATTGATTTCAAAGAGACTACTCACAGCAGGAGTATGCTTAAGCGTTTGCAGGAGTGGGGACTAACATTATCTGTCCAGAGCCAATAAAAAAGGGGGTTTATTTTAATTGAAGAAAAAGATGCTTCCGCTACAGTACACCTCACATCTCTTTCCATTTCCAGCTGCAACTTCCTTATTCTGCCTTTGATGTGGCAAACCTTTGACAGTATTTTCCGAAAATTGTGCAAATAGTTTTTCTTCTGTTCCTGTCCGACCTCACTATTACTCAGACATCAGACCTTTGCGATGGCTTCCTCTGGTTGGTTTTGATCAGGGTGTGGGGCGAGCCACACACACCACCTGGGTGTAAGTAGCATCAGAACAGGAGCGTCGCCTCGTGTAACCAACACACGTTCACCTCCGAGCCTTGTTTTCGCTTAGGAGCCTGCCCGCAAGACGCCGGTGAGGCTCTGGAGGGGAGACGGCGCGTTTCTGGGGCGGGATAACGCTTCTGCTCGATCCCGGGAACTTGGAGCCACCTGTAGCCACCCAGGGAGCAGAGGGCCAGCCGGCATCCGTCCTGCAGAGCCGCTGCCCCCCACCCGTTCAGCCTTACCTGTCTGGCCCGGGCCGGGGCCCCGCAGGGGGGATGAGAGGAGCGCGCTGGGCTAGCCAGGGGGAAGGAGCCAAGTCCCCGCTGCTCTCCTGGGAGGGAGCCGGCGTCCCGGCAGCCCTCCGTGCGCTCCTCGGCAAATCTGGCAGCGGGGCAGCCATCGCGGCGGCGCCTCTAAGGTACCATCCTCCGGCTCAGCCCGAACGAGAGGCACTGGCAGCAGCTGATCAGTCAGGCAGCAGCGTGAGTGCCGGCGGGCCGGACTTGTAGGGTGGGGGCTGCGGGGGGGAGCGCGAGCGCCGCCCGGGCTGCAGCAGCCCCCCAAGCCCCTTCCCCAGCGATATGGGGAGCGCCCTGCGCTGCCGAGGCTCCCGCGCTAGGGGCCCCTGGGCGAGGCGGGCTCCCTAAACTCATTGCCCGCCCGCCCTACGCCAGCACAGCCGCACACCCGGGGACCCCGTCAGCTGAGCAGCAGCCGAGCCCGGAGGCGCCTCTGGACAAGGGCGGGCTGGAGAGCCCGGGCTTCAGGCTCCCCCCACTCCAGAGGGGGGACCCGCCGGGCGGGCAGCGGCTTATTGGGGTCACTCTCCAGCCGCGCCCCGCTACAGAAACAGAGACATTAACCCTTAACGCACCGGGGGGGGGCAGGTTTGTTCCCTCCCGGCACCTGACACGGGCGGTTCCTTGTGAGAGTCGCTGGCTCCCTGGCCCGCTGCAGCTCCTTGGGACAGTTAGCAATGGTTTGACTCCAGCGCGGGTTGGGGCGCCAGGGGGCTAAGGGACTGACCTAGGCTCAGGAAGCCTTTGATTCAATTCCCACCTCTACTACCTACCTCCTATGGGATCTCCCTCCCTGGCCCCGTTCCCATCTGGAAAAAGAAAGTTAAAATATCGTCCCCCCCCCCCCTCCCAAGTTTAGTTTGTAAACTCCTGAGGCAGGGATCGTCTTTTCTATGCGCATAAACAGCCCCAGCCCAATGGGGGGCCAGGCATCCTTGGGACCTGTGAGTGCCCAGAGACACAGTGGGGCTTAGTCTGGGATTTAGGCATCTGAGGCACTACTGTGAGCCAAAAAACCTCCACTCAGCTAAGTAGGGCCCCCAAATCACTAAGTGCTTGCTAACATTTCAGCTATAAAAGTTCCCTAGCCACCGACATTTCTGCCTCGGAGCATGCATATCTCAGGCACGCAACCAGCTGCTCATGTCATGCCTTCAGCCCAGCAGGAGCCTCAAACAATAGGAAGATAAGTGTTGTCCCACCTTTCTTTCATGCAGGGCCTGATCGAGTAACTCCACACAGGACTCACCCAGTAGTGGGGAGAAAGACATGATTCCTTGTCACTTTTAGCCCAGTGATTAGGGTATTAAACTAAGATATATGATGTGCATCCGATGAAGTGGGTATTCACCCACGAAAGCTCATGTTCCAATACGTCTGTTAGTCTATAAGGTGCCACAAGACTCTGCTGCTTTTACAGATCCAGACTAACACGGCTACCCCTCTGATACTTAAGATATATGAGCGATCCTGGTTCCCCTGCCTGATGATGTGAAGGAATTTGAATAGGAGTTTCCCTCCTTTCGGGGGAGCACCCTAACCACAGAACTACCCGCTCCTGTTGAAACCAGTCTACTCTGTACAAATAATTAAATATGCATTGAGCCAGAAACACTGCAAATGACTTTATAGCCTAGTGGTTAGGACACCCACTTGAGCAGTGAATAACCCTTGTTCAAATTCCTTCTCATCAATCTCTTTGTGGATCTAGACCATTAGTAATACCCATCTTAAATGTTCCAAGTGCTTTACAAATCATTAACTAAACTTCCCAATATCTTTGTGAGATAGGAACGTATTTTTACACATTGGAGAAGAAAGAAATGAGCAGATCTGGAAAAGGCAACACCCATGGGCCAAAACAATGAACTGATCCCAAAATGGGGTTTGGCCCTTACAGGAATGCAGAGACATGCAAAAAGAGATTATACATCCCAGCTGGAGGCTTGAGCGTGCTGGATGCATGTTCTCACACATTCCTTGGGCCACATCTACTGAAAGATCTACACTACCCTGCCAGCTAACTCAGGCTTGTGGGGCTCAGAGTGAGGTGCTATTTAATTACAGTGTAGACACTCTGGCTTGGTCTACAGCTGGAATTCTGGGACCCTCCCTTCTCGCAGGCTCCTGGAGCCCAGGCTCCAGCCTGAGCCGAAATGTCTACACAGCAATTAAATAGCCCATTAGCCTGATCCCAAGTCAGCAAGCATGGGCTAGTTATGGGTTTTAATTGCAGTGTAGACATCCTCAAAGAGCATAAAGTCAAATTGTGAGTTGCACTTTTGGGGCAATATCCTCAGATTAGGAAGCCTAATTTAGACTCAGTTTTATATGCACAAAACTCAGATTAAAAACATGACAGTTTCCAAATTGTTTTTGATCAACACTCAACTGACTACAACACAAAACACCCGAATCTCAGTTTAAGGAGAAAACTTTAACTGCACAGAACTGACTGGGTAAGATGCACTCATGCTAGTGAATATGAGAGAAAGTGTTTGTGAAAAGATTAGGGCCCACTCTAACTCCCAATGAAGTATGTAGAAGTACATAGAACTCTTCTGATGGTATTTCACTTAAAGAAAGTAAATGTTTTGAGACTAATGAGAAAACAAAAATAAAATGTTTCAGGATAATATGTGTTTTGCTGATTGTAAGGTCACTGAAGAAATCCAGATATGGAGAATAACATTTTAATTATTAAGTGAGGATGTTCTAAAATAGGAACACCACCAGCAGTTTTCATTCTGTCTAATTACAGGTGATTTTGCATGAGGTTGATAAAACTAGGAATTCCTTGTGCTTGTCCTCTAGCAGTTCATTCTCTGTCACTCATACTATGGCAGTTGAAAAATTTGGGCTGATTAAGAATTCTTATATACTGACTTTTGCAAATGTATTCTGAATGTTATAACATCTAATGACTCATCATAATTGGCAGGTTGATGTAATGGTGTAAAAGGCTGGCAGGATTCTCCTCTGAGGAGAGACAGGGAAGAGCAGATTTATTTTTGCTGACTCACTGAGGCAGGTGTGACTCGTTAAACTCCACCCTGAATGTAAGGGGGAGGGAGAGAATATGGGGGGTATCAAAAGAAATAGCCTGTAGGTAGAAAAGTAGGATCTGGAGTAGATAGGAATCAAAGTAGTAAATTTAGTCTGATGTTTATTACATAGATAAAGTTAAACTATAGAAAGAAGGTAACATCTAAACTTTCACAAAATCTGTAAAAAAAAAAAAGTGTTGGAGCAGGAAGAGAACTAACACTGTACACATGGTAAAGCTTTGATTTTATATATAGTAGTGCCATTAGCTGGATAATTTGTTTATATTCATCTTTTGTTAAAACAACTTTGAAAATTAATGTATTGAAAATACATTAATAGTTTAAGCTTGTTCCAACACGCCAAACTTCATTTGAGTATTAATAGCTCACAGCAGCACAAAAATCAGTTGTAGGAAAACCATAAACAAAGGGTTAATGCTATTGATATTCTGGTTCTAATTTAAAGGGCTTTAACAAGGAACTAGAAGAAATACATCTGACTTGCATTTTATGTAAAGCCTTCCCCCCGCACTCCTTCTCATAGCCTTTGATACTACTTTGTACGTCTATTACCTTCCAGAGGACAATCTATTACGGAAATTTTGCAGATGAGGAAACTGCACAGGTAATATAAAATCAAACTCTCTTATTCTTCAAAACATACAACTACCTTTCCTGTCTCTTTTTATGTTCTTTGCATTCCACAAGAATGGAAAATGCTGCCTAAGCATCATTAAGGATAACCTGAACTATGAGTACTTCAATGAGAGGAATACACTAACATTCAAGAGTAACCTTCTTAAACCTACTTCACTGAACAAGTGCATTTAAAAAAAATGCTGAAAGTAGAATAAAAAGCAACTTGCTGCTTGAACTTCAAATCAAAATACAATTTCATCAGTTGCAAGGTCCTTACTGATACCTCATCCATTGCCCTCACATGACTTTACCATAAATGCTCCTATAAATTGCTCTGCTACATGTCTGTCACTGAATCGGCCATTAGTATGTCTGCATCACTCCACTTCTTGCCTCTTCTTGGTTCTTGTTCTGCTAAGCAGATGTTTCGCCAAAACTAGGTCTGCAGACAACCTTCAATCCCCATCTCAGTAGCATTATAGTTTCCCCTTTCCTCTTTCATTTTCCATCATTTCCATGATTCCATCACCAGAGTAGCAATAAGATGAACGCCTGAAAGCAATCAAAAACGAGGCTGCCCAAAAAACAACATGGTGAAGAGCTGTGGAAGCAGAGCTGAAAAACCTGGGGCACAGATGGGGAACCATTGAAAGACTTGCCAGAAACAGACGGAGTGGAAGAGTGTAGTCACTGCCCTAAACTCCAGAGGCTTAATAGGAACATGATGATGATGATTTCCTCTTTCATAACCGCCTATTGAGATCTGAGAGCAGGTGGGCACAAGCCCACCCATGTCTGAAGATCCCTCCCCCACCCTAAGGGGAGGAGCCACTGAACCCAGGCCTCAAATGATTCTGGTGGACAACTAATAAGAAACAGGGACAGGAGTGAGGTCATAGGGCCATAACCAGAGGGGGCCACTGAACGGAGAACACCGGACAGGGTCCACTGTTCCTCAAAGGTGTCTAGGGAATCAGTGGACACAATCCAAAGGAACTCTGCCTAGATGCGTGATCGAATGGAGAAACAGAAATAGGCCCCCCAGTCGCAGAACACCTCCTTATCCGCCATTCTCCTCCTGGTTTCCTCTTTCATAACCTGTAGCCTGTTTGTGGATACAAAATGTCAGTTGTAGATGTTGTGAAAAATCAAATTAATTTTTTTTTAAATGTAACAGATTGAAGCTATTCAGAGTATGCAACTCACAATCAGAAGACTCCAAACTCTACAGCTCTCAGAAGTTTGTGTGCTATTCATGGCCAAACCAAATTGAATAATAGAACAAAGAAGTTGTATCTCTAATTAGCAGAGAGAAAACCTTCACAATTAGCATCAAAGGGAAGATTTAAAAACCAAGCATACCACCTAATGAGCTTGCAGGTAGAATAATTTCTTTTTCCTCTTATACTCCATGTAGCTGAGAACAAACTATACAGAATGAAATGGATTTTTTAATATAAAAGTTTCCAGCTGCAGGAGTGGAATTTATTACAGAATTAGGCCCTATCTTTCATCTGGATCTACTAGTGTGGTCTCCGGGGCCTGTGATTCTCCACAGATATCTCAGCGCAAGATTGAAACATTAGGTAGACTATAGATACAGGAAAACAAAAGATACTGGCATGGATCATGCTGACAATGCTTCATTCTTGGCTCTTTTACATAGACCATTGATTACATAAACCAGTGATTCATGCCTTCATCATCTCCCTGATGTATTGCAGCAATGAGATATACCTGGGCATAACTTTCTCCAGGGGTGGTCCTCAAGAACTAAGGACCATCACAAACCTCCTCTCTTTATGCTCCAAATGTAAGGCACATTTTTGTCCTGAACTTCTACATTTAAAAAAAAAAAAACCCACACCATACCAAAATGAGGCACTTTCTGAACACTCTTGTCCCTCTGGGGAGAGGGGGAGAGAACAAACAATACATGACAAATGTGTAGTCACTTTACTTAATGTACTACCAGAAGGTGCTCTGATATTGTAGTGATGAGTGCAGTATAAAAACTTAGAAGGTTATTTAATCCCTACAGTGCCATAGTTATCCTTGTGGGGTGGTGGTGGTGGTGGGGAGGTAACTAAAATGCCTAGGCCAATCAGACCAGAACTATTAGAGCTGGCCTGCTTTGAATTTTTAATTTTTAAAAATGCTGTTACAATGAACATGTACAATATATTACTTAGTAAAAAGTTTCTTCTTCCTTCATGTGCACATGTGTAGTGATGGCCAAAATGTTGTTAGTAAGCCAGTGAATCTCAAGAAAATGTGCTGTGATACATCTGTGTTTTGTTTTAGTCAAGCATTTCACCATTTGGCTTGTACAGGTATGGGATATGCCCTTAAAGCTTCAGTACAACATTTAAGAAGTATGGAAACAATATTCTCTACTTTTACTCTTCCATCTGAGGATCTCAAAGCACCATACAAAAATCTTAATTAAATTAAGCCTCACAATAACCCTGTGATGTATACAGTATCACTTCCGCTTTACAGATGGATAAATTGAAGCACAAGAAAGTTAAGTGTCTTGCCATGGTCACAGAGCCCAGATCTCCTGTTTTCCAATCCTGTGCTTTAACCACTAGTCCTCCTGAATTCAATTAAAGTATTTAAAGGAGTGATCCAAATGCTCACTTAAAGGAAACATATCAGAATACCAGTAAAGCAAGCACAGTTAAAAGTCAGAGTTCACATTTTTAAACTTTCAGTTCATTAAAATACTTTGAATACAGATTAACTTTGCTCAGCTAACAATGCTTATCCTTGACTCTGACAGCCACGTATGATGTGTTGCACAGCATTGTTCTTTCCTTGTATTTACTTCTAGAAAGGCCATTACACAGCTTTGAAAATTATGTCCCATCTGCTTGGACAGTACTTCAACAGAGACAAAGTTGTTATATAAACATTGCCATAGCTACAAAAAGGCAGCTTCTTGGCAAATGGTACATAAATCTTTAAAAAGACATTTCTCTGTGTATTTGTGAAGAGTTTTGAGTAGTGTAGAATCACTGAGAATCCTGCACTACGCACAAAGTTAGAGCCCCATAACAAAATGAATAACTTTTTATTAAACACAGAAGCAACATTCCAAGGAATGGGATCAATACAGCCACTTTCATGTTTTCAGAAGCAGCTTCTAAGTAATGCCTACATTGCCCACATCATTGTAGTATTGCAGTGCTTCCCCTGGTTTAAAAATGCTCTCTCACTGGTCTGCTTCCAAGAGGCAAACTTAGAGGTCTTGTGGATGTATTTTAGTTCTTTTTAAAGAAATCAATAAGAATGAAGGGAAAGCTTGAGCAGAGGTGGCATTTGCATCCATCTCAAGCAGTGAGGTTAGCATTCATTCTTATTCCAGTAGCAAGTTCCATAGTTGTAGTCTTCCCATAGAATTTTGAACAACAGGCCAGGAACCTCCTCCTATTGCCTGAAAGTTTAATGGAACTTAGCTTTTATAGGAGGCTATAGTTCAATTCCATGCAGGACTTTGAATATTAGGACAGTGACCTTGAAGTCCATTAAATCAAATCAAGACTGGATGCCTTTCTGAAAGATATGCCTTAGTCAAACACAAGTTATTGGGCTCAACACAGGGTTACTGGGTAACATTTAATGGCTTGTATTACACAGAAGATCACAAAGATAATGTAATGGTCCCTTCTGTCCTTAAACTCTATGAATCTGTGAGGTAGACCCTGTGTTCAATGGGAACTTTATGCAGGGGGCAGCAGAGTGGGATGATGCATTCCTGGTTATCTGCATTGCTCAATAGGCAGCTTGCTATGCTCTCATTAACTACAATTTCCTCAGGATATGGAAGTTCCTTCCTAGTTACACAGAGTTGCAATAGTCCAATCTAGATTTACAAAATGCATAAATCATCCTAGCCAGGTCTGGGTTCAATAGGAACAGGTGCAATCTTCAGCCAGTCACAGATGGATTAAAAGTTTTTTGCTGCTGTAGTCAAGTGCATGCAAAGTCTAAACAGATCTGTCCTGGCAGGCACTCACCACCAGATCTCCCTCTCATGACAAGATGCACCATTGCAAGGGCACGCGTGCGCACCCCCCCCCCCCAATTTGGTTCTGTCACTGTCTTCTGGGTGACTTGACCCTCTGGCCAGGTCACACTTAAGTTCAAGCCCATTCTGGAGTAACAAAAGTCCAACTAAAAGTCCAAAAGGTCCCAACACATGATCCTTCTGCCCTCTCTTGGGCTTTTCCTCTGGGCTGAGTCTTCAGTCCCACTCTGAACTCACTAGACCACGTGTAGGGCTTTTGTGCCCCTTCCTTTGGGGCTGGTAGAGGAACCCAGTTGCACCCTTTGCTCTGGGTTCTGGTCCGGGACCCTGTGTTAAGGAGCTAGGTCTGCTTCTTCAGATGTGCTGCTGTTTCCCTGGACCGCTTCCTACCTCTAAGCCTCTTGCACCATTTCCCATGAACTGGTGGTACACCCCATCACAGGACCCCAAGGCTTAGAATCTATTTGACCATGTGATGGCAGATGCCTTTGATGGAGGTGATTGTAATGGAGAGGAGGAGTTCTAGGCACTTTCCTTTTCTCACTAATATGACCTCACTCTTGTTTAGATTCAGCTGAATCCATTCACCCTTCACCTGGTGTGGATTTCACAAAAGCATTCAGAAAGCTTAGAGATGGTACTTGGAATAGGATGATGTGACACCTGGCAAGAAAGGGTTAAGCATCCTGTAGGATAACTGACCCAAATTCAAACCTTAGAGATATTTTGGTAGATAATGTTTGTGTTTTTTACATATATATTGTTAAAGGTTAACAATGTAATCAAACAGTCCCTGTCTACGCTGTATTCTGTTAATTCAGAGATCAAAAAGACATCTTAACATTTAGATGAACTGTAAACATAGGATATCACTGTATCTCTTTGAAATGTATAGCAAATCACTTGAGAATGATGAAAAACAGGAAATTACCTTATGTTAATCTGTGTAATTACCAACGATTCTTAGGAAATTGATCTACTTCAAAAGTCCCCATGATTGCCTATTGTTTGCCAAAAGACTCTGACCTGTCAAGAGAAGGCCTGAATCTGTATAAAACCCCCTTTGGTCCTGATCCTTTTAATCTCAGATCTGCTTGATGCTTCATACAGGGGAAGCTTAAAACAAAGACTGAGGTCTCCAGCCCTAATCTGGAATCACCCTGAAAATGGACATTGGACTATGAACTGATTCTGAAAGAACTCTTTGCAGCTACAAAGCTTACCACCTCTACTATGAATCTATATTCATGTCTGTATGTATACTGATCTTTTAACTAATACTCTCTTCTTTTTAAATAACTTTTAGTTTAGTTAATAAAAATTGAGTGTAAACGTGTATTTGGGTAAAATGTGCAATATTCATTAACCTGGGAGGTAATGTGTCTGATCCTTTGGGATTGGTAGAACTTTTTTATATGATGAATAATATTTTCAGTAATCCTCATCATATTTGACTTGGGTGTCTGAGTGGAGGCCTAGGGCTGGGTTACTTTAAGGGACTGTGTTGTTGGCTTCTGGGTAACCAGTGAGGTATTATAGAAGTTGTTTTGTGCTGGCTTGGTAAATCCAAGTATTGGAATATCCACCATCTTTGGGGATTGTCTGCCCCATTCTTTGAAGTTCACCCTAATTTAGTGATCTCATTTGGCTCCCCTGGGACTCCGGTCACAGATATCCAAACTAATTATACACAATAGAATATTAGGTGCAACAATATTACTCTTATCTGTTCCCCAGCATTCCTAGACAATCAAGATGATAGTTTACATGGACTCAAGCTTAAGCCCAGGTGAATACACTATGATGATTAATGCTTTAGTTATGGGACTAAAATAAAACACTGTGCAAAGCATATGTCTACCAGTGGACAACAGCAAACAACAATATGTAACTTATAAATTAACTAGTGCAGTTGGACAAGTGCTATTTATAACAGCAATGTACTGCTGGTATCCTTTTAGCCTGTTTTTGGAACTCAATCTCTTCACAGGAAAACATCACTGCTGACATATACACCTTATGCATATCATACAAAAACATCATTAATGTGGAGGTCATATTGCAGGTGCTTAGCACTGCCCTATGCTCTTCATGCCCTTCCAGAACATTAGTTTAATTCCCAAACTCAAACATGGGCAAACCAGAGTTAAGGTCCCCTTCAAGAAGGTTAGTGGTACAGGAACAAAGATTGGAAAATGGAAATATAGAGCTAAGGTGACTCTTCCCACACAACAATCTTAACTCTGCCCTAAGTAGTCTGTTCCTCAGGGATATCAGAGTACCTCACCCCTCCCTCAGGCTCTGCCAATCAGCAGAAAGTACACTCTGGATCAGTGGTGCCACACAAAACACAATCATAGTCTGTTGGACTGTGGGAATAGGGACATTCATTAGGAGCTGTTTTGGGCACCAAGAAAATGATAAGCTTGTTTAGGGCAGGGCAAGATACTGTTATATTCCCATTCCTTATTGGTATGTACGCAGGGGCAGAGCCATGGTTGATATGGTGAATTTCAAGCCAATCTGAATGTAGCACTTTGAAAAACTGAGAAGCTGTGTTTCTATTCTGCTTCTGCATCAGAGAGTGCTTGTAGCAGACCACTTTATATAACCAGAATGAAAGTTTAAGAACTTTTTTAAAACCTTTCGTTATAGGTCAGGTTTTCTAAGCCTATCATCATTTTTGTTGCTGTTCTCTGGATTCTTTCCAATTTGTCCACATCTTACCTGAAGTGTGGTGCCCAGAATTGGACAGAGTACTCCTGTTGAGACCTCACCAGTGCTGAGTAGAGTGGGATAATTACCTCCTGTATCCTACATACAATACTCCTGTTAATACAACCCAGAATATTAACTTTTTTCACAACTGCATCACACTGTTGATTCATAGTCAATCTGTGATCTACTATAATCCCTAAATCCTTTTCAGCAGTATTACCACCAAACCAGCTACTCCTCATTTTGTATTTGTGCATTTGATTTTTTTCTTACTAAGTGAATACTGTCACGTCTTTTATTGAATTTCATCTTGCCGATTTCAAACTAATTTTTCCTAGGTAATTTTGAATTCTAATCCTGCCCTCTAAAGTGCTTTCAACCCCTCCCAGCTTGGTGTCATCTGCAAATATTATAAGCATATTTCCACTCCATTATCCAAGTCATTAATGAAAATATTGAATACTACTGGAACCAAGACTAACTGCTGGAAGACCCCATTAGATATGGTCTCCCAGTTTGACAGCAAACCATTGATGACTACTCTTTGAGTACAGTCTTTCAACCAGGTGTGCACACACCTTATAGTAATTTCATGGAGACCACATTTCCCAGGTTTGCTTATGAGAATATCATGTGGGATTGTATCAAAAGCCTTATTAAAATCAAGATATGACATCTACTGCTTCCCCCCCATCCACTACGCCAGTGGATCAAAGAAGGAAATTAGGCTGGTTTGGCACGATTTGTCCTTGACAAATCCACACTGGCTGTTCCTTATAACCCTATTATCCTCTAGGTGCTTACAAATTGATTGTTTAATAAGTTGTTCTAGTATCTTTTCAGATATTGAAACTAGGCTGATTGGTCTATAATTTCCCGGGTCGTCTTTGTTCTCCTTTTTAAAAATAGATACTATGTTTGCCGTTCTCCAGTCCTCTGTGACTTCAGTCACCCTCCATGAGTTCTCAAAGTCTCAGAACCATTAGAAATGATCTATCTCAGATAGCTCCTTAGATCCTCAGATACTCCCAAGGATGAATTTCAACAGGCTCTGCCAACTTGAATATATCAAATTTATCAAAATATTCTTTAACCTGTTCTTTCCCCATTTTGGCTTGCTTCCTTCCCCCTTGTTGTTAATATTAATTCGGTTGAGTGTCTTATGCCTATATTTTTTCCCCCCAGCTCTGGGCTCAAAAAACATTACAAGGATGAGAAACATTTAAAAGCTGGTCATTATCGGGGCAATGGATCTCCTGGCCCCTGGGATCCACCAAATCTATACTGGCTCTTGGCAGCACAGCATTTTTCAAATCAATATGCCTATGCATGTGCATCTTAGAGTACTTTCAAAAATTGGGTCTTAAACAGACAGCTCCACTGAATCTTAAAAATAGAGACGCCACTATTCCTCAAAAATAATAGAGCAAAACCAAACAAATACTTATCCAGATAGATAGTATTCCTAGAATACTGCCCCTTCTTTGCAATTTGTGATAACATATGTACCACCATCTTTAAAACATCATCTATTATTATCAAGATACTTAGCGCACTCTGGTACAAGCTAATCCCCTGAGTTTGCACAAGAGAGGTCATATAAGGTTGTCAACTCTTGCTCCCTCTCAATGGTTCTACCAGAGGGCAGATTTCAGGTGAATGTTGTATTCAAGAACCTTTGTTAAAGCATCTATTGCACATGTTGTTTTAAAATAAGAATGCTGACCCGGAGGGAAGGCAGCAGCACTGAGTTATTAATACAAGAATCTGTGTTTAGGAGCCACTTCTAACCCAACAAACTACCTAAGGTACTTTTATGACCCTCTACTACCACAGGATCTGTGCACCTCACACTGTTAAATGCATTTATCCTCACAACACACCTGTGAGGTCAGGAAATGCTATTATCCTCATTTTACATAAAGGGAACTTAGGCACAGAGAAACTAAAGGCCTGATTTTCAAAGGTATTTGGATGCCTACAAACATAGATAGGCACCTAGTGGGATATTCAAGTGTCTAGGCACGAGTTAGGCATTTTGAAAAATTTCACTAGGTGCCTGTTTACACCTTTAGGCACCCAAATATCTTTGAAAACCTGACCCTAAGTATGTGACCTTCCCAGAGTCACAAAAATCAGAGAGAGAGTACAGAACTGAACCTTTGTCTGCTAAGTTCAAAACTAGTATCCTAACCACTGGACCTCCTCTCAACCATAATATACCTTATATACTTAAGTTTCTAAAGAAACAGAATCATAGATTCCTAGAAATGTAGGATGGGAAGGGGTCTGGATAGGTCATCTCATCCAGTCGCCTGCACTGAGGCAGGACTAAATATTATCTAGACCAGGGGTCCCCAACCCCCGGTCGGTCCGCGGCCTCTTAGAAACCGGGCCGCGAACCGACCCAGTGGAGCTTCCGCAGGCGTGCCTGCCGGTCTACCCGAGCCGCGGGACGAGCGCTCCCTCCTCAGTCGTGCCTGCGGGAGGTCCGCTGCTCCCGGGGCTCCGGTGGACCTCCCACAGGCATGACTGCGGACGGTTCGCTGGTCGCGCGGCTCAGCTAGACCTCCCGCAGGCATGACTGCGGAGGGAGCGCTCGTCCCACGGCTCGGGTAGACCTCCGGCAGGCACGCCTGCGGAAGCTCCACTGGAGCCGGTGGACCTCCCACAGGCATGACTGCGGAGGGTCCGGCAAATGCCGCCCTGGGGGGCAGGACGAAACCGGTCCCTAGTCCTAAAAAGGTTGGGGACCACTGATCTAGACCATCCCTGACAGGTGTTTGTTTAACCTGTTCTTAAAAATCTCCAGTGACTGAGATTCCACAATCTCCCTAGGTAATTGGTTCCAGTGCTTAACTACCCTTACAGTTAGGAAGTATTTCCTAATGTCCAGCCTAAATCTCCCTCGCTGCAATTTCAGCTCATTACTTCTTGTCCTGTCCTGAGAGGTTAAGGAGAACAATTTATTACCCTTCTCTTTATAACAACCTTGTACATACTTGAAGACTAATATGTCCATCCTCAGTCTTCTTTTTCTCCAGACTGAACAAACACAATTTTTTCAATCTTTTCTCACAGGTCATGTTTTCTAGACCTTTTATCATTTTTGTTGCTGTCCTCTGCACTTCCTCCAGTTTGTCCATATCTTTCCTGAAGGTGCCCAAATCTGGACACAAAATTCCACTTGAAGCTCTTTCAGTGCTGACACTTCTCGTGTCTTGCTTACCACAAGCCTGATAATACATCCCAGAAGGAGTGCCTGCCTGGCCTCTTGGACTGGGTAGTTCCATGCTCTGAGCAAGGGTGAAGGTGGTACAGGTACTGTGGGGAAGTAGCCCAGGAAACATAGCAGCATGGTGAGAAGTTAGAGTCGCAGCATGAGGTTGCTATCTACAAGGTCCCTAGGTCAGGTCCCAGAGTAGTGGGTGGGCTGGGGTCCCCCCCACTTACCCCTAGGGAAATGGTAGGATTTGGACTGCAGTATTAATCCCTGGAATGGGGAAACATGGACAGTGACACGGAAGGCGGGCTGAGTCACGAGGAGGAGGAGGAGGAGGTTCCTGAGGCTGCGAGAGAGGCTGCAGGCAGACAACAGGACAGAGTGACAGTGTGAAAACCATGGACGGGAGGGTATAGGCCTCAAGATAATTCCCAGAGCAACCAGGAGTAGGCACCAGACCAGCAGTAGATGATGTGCTCCATGACAGGCCTATGAAAGGATCCTGAAGAGACCTCCTTCATAGTGCTCTTGTTTCAAATATTGCATAGGAAACCTGAATAGGATTCCTTATGTAATCTGCAAACTGTGCCTTTCCTTGTACTTTAATATAATGATCATTCACACAAATCTAGTTTTGTGATTTTTCTGAGGGTTATCTCAATATGGGTATCATATTGCTGTTTCTAATTTAAAACTATATAAAAACACCAAGTATAACAACAAAAATAAATAATTTAAAATCACTGTGTACAGGTTTCTAAGGCTGTGTCTACACTAGGGATTTTTTTCCTAAAATTCCCAGCTGTAGTGGGAGATTGACTCCCATCTGGTGCTATGTGGCTTTTGGCATTTTTACCTGCTCCTTAGGTCAGTGAAGATCCCTTAAATACAAACATCTAATTCATTACTGATCATTTTATCAGAAATGATCAAGCTACCCAATTTCCACAGAGCTGTTGGATGATGCAGTAACAGATGCTGGAAAGGGGACAGTAAAGTGCAAGTTCTGCTGAGGTGAGGAATAAGAAATGCAGCCCCTCCTGCTAAGATTTTCACCTTAGCAACTTGTACCCTGGAATTGTGGGCTTCTGATGCCAAACGCTGCCACCCATTGAAAATAGGGAAGCAGTGGAGTAAAAATATATATACACAAGGAATACCAGTCTTGGCAGGCAGTGGTGCATAATTCTAGGGTTCTTGTGGTAGTGTTTAGTCTACCCTGCTACATAGTTTAAGCCTTGAATATAGCTAATTTTGAATTACTTAGATTTCCAATCTGGAAAGCAAAAAGGCAAATACAAAACTGGGATATCAGCATATATGTGACTAGAACCACCACAGAAATGTTAGAACTTATCCATTAAGTTTCATTATTTGCTCTGCATCCTTTCCAGGCTGTTTAGGAATTGTTGGCCCCCAGTTTAGACAATGAAATCTTTGTTTCTAATTGTCTTGATTTTTACAGTGACAAATTTGTAAGTAAATTTATAGTCCAGTTTTTTTTGGTGTTGTGTGAGTGATTACACAATAAATTGATGCTTATAGTTGGATATATACCATCTCATAGAGCTGGATGGGACCCTGAAAAGTCATCAAGTCCAGCCCCCTGCCTTCACTGGCAGGACCAAGGACTGATTTTGCCCCAGATCCCTAAGTGGCCCCCTCAAGGATTGAACTTACAACCCTGGCTTTAGCAGGCCAATGCTCAAACCACTGAGCTATCCCTCCTCTCCTCCCCCCCTGATAATGTACAAGACAGTTCTAAACAATTGTCTTTTACATGGTGGCACTCCAACCTCTCCTGAAAAGTCCTACAAAGTTCCTCTCAGCAGAAAAAGAAGGAAAAACTGCTGATGATTTTACAAATCCATAAACAATTTGTAAACACTTGAAATAAATAGAACTCAGGTGTTTGATGAATCTGACACATTTTGAAGCAGAAGGGTATTTTGACATCTGAGAGTTGGCAGGTTACTTTGTTTCTCTACTTTGTGAAACTCAATCTGCAGAGCCCTATTAACAAATTAATTGATATAGCCATATGCCATTATACTTACAGGCACTCAATTATAACAAAAATCAACCCATTCATTTTTAAAAATTGTTTGACCTTGGTAAAATTATAGCAAATGCATCTCACATGCCCTTCTAATCAGCAGTCACGGTCTTGAGCTTTCATCTCATTAGTCAATAAGGGCCAACCCAAGTTGATCCTTGAACTGATACCTATAACTGATTCCCTCAGGAGCTGCACAAAGTGGTGTTTGAAACTCAGAAGTTGTCCCACTTCCCTCTGAGTCAGAGGGCAATTGGCAAAAACAAGGATTTAGCCTAAAGCTATGGGTCATCATAGGTGCTGGAATGAGGGGTGCTGCAGCACCCTCGAACTTGAAGTGGTTTCCATCATATACAAGGTTTACAGTTTGGTTCAACGGCTCAGAGCACCCTCACTATACAAATTGTTCCAGCACCCTGAGGGTCACTGTATTGTTAAAGGTCCTAACCACTAAAGATTCTATGGTGTTTTTTGTTACCCAGAGCCTTGGCTAAATGCCAGTTCACATTTGACCACTCATAATGGTTTAAATTGGATATAGTGTAGCTGGAAGTATCAAGTCATTCACTACATTACATTACAAAGATAATTCCTGTTCAGCAGTGGGCTGGGCCCAATTCTGCTATCAGTTACATCTTCAGATGATTTAATGGGGTTGTATCAGTATAAAGGGGGGTGGGGGCAGAAACTGGCTCACTGTTTTATAATATCTTGGTGTCCCATTTTGAATAAAAAGCACCATTTAAATGTGAGACTTTCAACCCCTCTGTTTTCCAAAATGACATTAGAAGATAAGTATGTTCAGTCCATTTCATTAGCACAATTTCTTAAATTGGAGAAAACAATTAGTTAACAGGGAAATCTACTGAACAGTAGAATGTTTAAGATTGTTGCAACATGCCTGTTGTGTTTCAAGATGTACAGCACTACTGTTTATAAGCATCACTTCAGGAATAATATGTATTCTACTTTCATAAATGCCAAGTTAGATATTAATATTTTACTTTATGCAAATTGAGGCTGAATTGAATTAATACAGTACAGTGTTTGAGAATCATATAAATGGAATAATTAAAATGATCAAAACAAAGCAGGAAAAGAATATTTTTAACAAAATTAATAGAAAGTTCTCCAAAAGTATATTCTTTTCTGTTAATTTATTTATTATAAAGAATGAAGTCAACTATAATAAGAAAAAGCGTCAATAGTATCTTTTACAGCTTCACAGCAAGGTAAGAATTTCTCTCTCATGTTTTGCTGTGAAAAATGAAAGCTCGAGTTGCAATTACTAAAGGTCTGAATTTGCATTTGTTTCAGCAATCCAGGCAAATAAGAGCTGCTATGGTTATGATTAGCATTATGCTAGAAGTCTCTGTTTACAGATCTTCTGACAAAGCTGTTGGTCAACTGCTTCTCTAGTTATCAAATTATCAGAGTGGATCAAAAGGAGCAGCAAATTACTATGGTAATGTGGTATATTCAATGAGGTGAAATTCCCCCCCACAATATGTTTAATAGATATCAACATGCACAAAGCAATCAGATTTTGTGCATGTCACCAAGTGTGGAAAAAGTGGAAGCAGAATGGAATTCAACCCCCTAGCCCACGGGTGGGCTACAACACAGCCCTCTGCAACTGGTCTGTATATTGACAGCTTCCAAGCTGCACTAAATGGGCCAGATCCTGGCCTACATTAGGGTAGCTTTGCACTACTCCATTATTGCACTTTGCATTGCTTCAAGTTGGCTCAGCTTGCTATGGGAGGAATTCTATCTGTAGGAGAATTCTTGGGTGATGTACAGTAGCTATAGCACCTCCTGCCCCAACATATAGACACAGCACCTGTTGCCAACTCAAGGTATGTAATCGGGCCAGCAGAGGTAACCAGAGTGTCCCTGCGTCTCAGCAATTTCCAGCTACTCGAATGTCCCCTTGACATCGCACCAACACTTTTCTTTGCATAAACTATATTTTAACATATGAAGAATAGTGTCTAGAGTTCAGAAATTATTATAGGTTATTCTTCCATTGTTTAGGATGCTGCACATCTAAGGAAACAGAAATAGTTTAATAGATGCTGTAATTTGATTTCATACTAGGATTCCATTATTCAGGGAGAAACAGAAAATATATCAAATTGTTGATCCTTTGCAAACAGGCTTTCACCTACATTAACAGTTGGGTAAAACCAGAATGTAATGTTTGCGGTGCAATTTGTCACAGAAATAGAGGTTCAATTAGTCCCAATGACTTACTAAAGACATTTTAAACATAATGTCCAAATTTTGCTACATAAATTAAACATGATGTAATTGAGTGTAACATTAAGTGTCTCGTCACTGTTGATTCATGTGGAAATCACAGAAATTTCACTGATCATTATGCATTCATTTGATATTAATGTGGATGCCATATGTGCCTCCAGAAGGATTCTAGTTATTCAGCATGCAATAAGTTTTAAATTACCATTAAAAAAGACATCAAAAGGCAATCTCAAAATACTACCACAAAGGTAATTTCATTTAAAGAGTGCTAACGAAACATGTTCTGCATTAAAAATCTGAATCAGTAGAAATAATTCAGGAGAAAATACTGTTGAATTGCAAATCAGAATTAAAAAAATATTTGAACAAAAGGTTTTTGTCCATCTGTTCTAGACTTTTGGACATATATATTTTCAGGTGAAATGTACTTGCATGACAAGTACAATTTTCCATTCAACTGGTATGTAGCATTATGGCAATACAGCATTTTGCTACTGGGAAAACATTCATTACTGAAACAAGTATAGTTGTCCAGATTCTCACTGCATCCATTTTCCATTGAAGGGGAGCAGATGGCCACAAGGAATCTGGCTGTGGCTCCCTATTTCTGAGATTGGCTCTTTGCCAGCCCCAATGTATGACAGTTGGTAACGGCTCCTAAGGGTTGAGTGACAGCTGAAAATAGCCGGAACACTGTTTTGCTCTGGCTACTCCATTTCCTGCCCCAGCGCACGCTCTGTGCCATAGTCGGGTGGAGAGATGGCATAAGTGCTGTCATAGCCAGCTCTACACTAGCTGAGGATTCCCCCATGCTCCAAGAATGTTCATCTGGTTCGACACTGTCAGTTTCTATCCCCCTTGTATCTCCAGCACAACACAAAGGATCTAGAGTACAGCAGCTCCCACTGCTGAAAATCTATTTAAATGTATTCTAGTCATGAAAGCTAAGTGGGAAAAATTCTAATGCACAGCTGATAAATCACAGTAGCAATGCCGTGGGAAAAAATAGATTAGATTTTATACTGAGAGTCCAGGCATAGTCTTTTCCTCTAAGGAAGGTGAGGGTTATTTATCAATGCATGAAGTAGGGTTAGGAAAATCTTCCTATCAGATTGGATTGGAAATTTGTGGGTAAAGCTGAAGAATTCTGGCTTTCTGACAGGATAATTTTT
Source organism: Mauremys reevesii (assembly GCF_016161935.1). Classification (NCBI taxonomy): domain Eukaryota; kingdom Metazoa; phylum Chordata; order Testudines; family Geoemydidae; genus Mauremys; species Mauremys reevesii. The sequence continues at coordinate 43,463,079 of NC_052633.1, read as the reverse complement.
AGGTTTGTGTCCCAAGCAAATGGAAGTTTGCGCTATTGAAATGACTGCAAAAATCCATGACAAAACACAAAATGTTACAAGATGTGCTGTTGTAAAAATAATCGTGAAAAGAGGTGTGACTTGTTACTGTTGTTGTAAAATAACATTTTGGCCTGTCTAAAGTAAATGTTCCGTCACAGATACACACTTTTCCAATAACAGTGAAAGATTAGCCCAAATGATTTGCCTTGAGAAAATTTGTCCTCATCTCTGAATAAAGAGAAATGTTTCTTTGTGTGGTTAATTGCAAGCCCCCAATCATTTCACACACTAACCTCATTGCAACCTGCCTCTAATACAAGGGTGCTGATTTGTCTCTCCTCTTCTTTGCTCAGCTAAAAGTCCATTGTCATATTATTAGCATATTATTTTACACCAGGTATTCAAGAGATAGCCTTGCACCAATATGACAGGTGGTTGATAAGAAAAGAAGTGTGACCATCATTAGCCAGATCTTAAATTAAATCAGTATATAATACTTGGTGGAGCCCTAAGCCCAAAACTCTGCATAATCCTTTTCATCAGATCACACTTCCGTGCCAACATGACTCATGCCTGTTTTTTGATGTACTTTGTCCAATGGTGTCAGGTATCAGAGGGGTAGCCGTATTTGTTGCTTTTTACGGATCCAGACTAAGAGTCCTGTGGCACCTTTTAGACTAACTGATGTATTGGGGCATAAGCTTTCCACAAAAGTTTATGCGCCAATATATCTGTTAGTCTATAAGGTGCCACAGGACTCTTTGTTGCTTTGTCCAATGGGTGAATTCAATATCTATGCCCATTAAAACTCTTGGACTCTTTGCTGAAACTGCCAATATGCATGATAAATGTGCCAAATGAAAATGTAGTTTAGACATGTTTCCACTAGGTACTGGACTGAGACCATTACCTCCTTTCATATAAACCACCAAGTAATCATCAGCTTGTACTGATCATCAGGTATGAACTAGTGATCTAAAAGTGAAAGGATCTGTATCCCATCTCAATAAGCAACCCAAGGATCTGTATCATGTTCCCTGTTTTTTTTCCTCTTAAGTAAGGGAAAAGAAAATGGGTTTTCTGCTACTATAGATTTTATAAACTGTAGACCATCACACCTTACAATTCACACACAGAAGGGTGGTATCTCCTTACTTCTCAGCAAAGACACTGTCAGGCTGCTGCAGCCTCCTATTACTAAGACTTTAGTCTTTTTACACTATATCTAACAGCGTATGTCCTAGTATATGTATATGATGAAAAATTAAAACTAAAAGACAACTGTCAAAATAAATGAACAGAGTATAGCGTGTTGTGATATATTATCCTAGAGTTTTTAAATTTGCTAATTCACACATTATCAAGGTGCTAGTGGGCTGGATATGTAGGAATTTATAAAAACAAAAACTTTTAAAGCAATGTTTTCTATCCTTCACTGTTTTTGAAGTTATGCTGTGCAGCCTGAAAAGTCAGCTACATATTTTCATATACACCCCAATTGTATTTCATGAAATGCAGCCATAAATATAATCTAGTTCCCATGCAAATTAAGTAAATTCTGCACAAAAACTGAATTCTAATACAGCACTAAAAATCTTGTTTTGCTGCCAGACAGAAAACAATTAGTTATAAGTAAAATGTACCTTATCCAGTATTTCTAGAACACCAACCACACCAAAAACTTCAGTTTCTATGGCACAGGATATCTCAAATGTATTATTTTATTTACACAGAAAAAATACTTGCACTTGCTAGACTTGCTAGAAATTTGCAAGTATGATAAGACTAGTCACCAAATCTCTATAGATTGCTTTAACAGGGTTATTTTAGCAGCCTTATGCATTGTCTTATGGGAACATTAGCACAGCTCAGTATGTGTGTAAGCGTTTCATTTTAGGAAACAAAGCAAAACAGGACACGTAGCTACAGTATGAGTTTCAGAAGATTAAAAACTCCAAAGACTGTTTGCAAACTTGAATGACAGTAAATATGGAGCAATGGGAAATTTCCATTTCCAGTTATTATTTTGCTTCACTTTGTTGAAATGCTCAAGGATTTGATATACATGGGAAAGCAAAAGTTTCCCACACTCCACCACCCACGCGAAAAACTCACTGAATAATAAGCACCAGAATAAATACAGTCACTGAAATTAATCTAAATCAGCAGGCTAAACAGACATTTTAAATTATGATACACACCTAAAAAAAGTCTGCCCAGGAAGACACACAACTATGTGGTTCATGTCTTTCCCAGTTAAAGAGCTGAGGTCAGTTTAAAAATCTTTTTAAAATAATTTTCTTTCCCTGGGTTAGTTAACCCTTGAGATAGTTAAACTAATCTTGGAAGATTTAATTGTTTACTTGTCTACTTTTAGTACTTTAGTTTAGTTCTGATAATTATAGCTGTGATGAAATATTTAAGTCGTGCACATTATAAGGGCATGTTTACAACCAACCAACGTTTTCACTGACATTTTAAACCAATTGTGAAAGTTTCTATTTTAAACGTTTTATATGTTTATTTTTAAATGAGACCTGATTTTGAGTCTAAATTCCCGGCCAAAGAACTTTAATGTGGAAGTTACAGAAAGCTTTTTTATCTGAGAAGCAACAAAACAGAAGGAAAGGGTGTTATAAGAGAGTGGGAAGAATTAATGTTAATGCAAGTCCCATCTACTCAATCATCCAGTCCTTGCATTTTTAAAGAATTTAATTTTTAAAATTGCCTTTATTTGTAAAATGAATCCTTTAGCAGACACACAGACTCCATTCTCTGTTCCACTGGTAGTTTAAATATTCCCTTTCCAATACATATTAGTTCTAACACATTTCTTGACTCCTAAGAATGTTCCATATCACATATACACAACCCCCAATGAAGAAATTCATAACAAAACAGATGTAGACTGGGAGGCACAATGCTGAGAAGCATATCAAATCTCTGCTTGGGTGTTTATTGTGTAATACTTAAAGAAAGTGACTTCCAAGGGTGCATACTGAAACATTGGCAGAGGTGACTGCATTGTTACAAAGCACATAGAATCAATTGCATACTTTCACGCTGGTTTCAGCAGGGGCAAGTAAAATGACTGAGAAATAGTGAGAGAATCTGGAAGGATTCATCAGCATGAGAGTGCAAAGGATTCACAAAAGGGCTGTCAATCAATTAAATTAATTGTGATTAATCATGTGATTAAAAATTAATCATGATTAATTGCACTCTTGAACAATAATAGAATATAATTTATTTAAATATTTTTGGATGTTTTCTACATTTTCCAATATATTGATTTCTATTACAACACAGAATACAAAGTGTACAGTGCTCACTTTATTTTTTATTACAAATATTTTCACAGTAAAAAAGTAAAGAAATAGTATTTTTCAATTAATCTAGAACACGTACTGTAGTGCAATCTCTTTATCATGAAAGTTGAACTTACAAATGTAGAATTATGTACAAAAAAACCTGCATTCAAAAACAAAACAATGTAAAACTTTAGCACCTACAAGTCCACTCAGTCCTACTTCAAGCCAATCGCTCTGACAAACAAGTTTGGTTACAATTTGCAGGCGATAATGTTGCCTGCTTCTTGTTTACAGTGTCACCTGAAAGTGAGAACAGGAGTTTGCATGGCACTGTTGTAGACGGTGTCACAAGATATTTACGTGCCATACGCAGTAAAGATTCATATGTCCCCTCATGCTTCAACCACCTTTCCAGAGGACATGCATCCATGCTGATGATGGGTTTTGCTTGATAACGATCCAAAGCAGAGCGGACCAATGTATGTTCATTTTCATCATCTGAGTCAAATGCCACCAGCAGGTTGATTTTTTTTTTAAATGGTTCAGGTTCTGCAGTTTCCTCATCAGAGTATTGCTCTTTTAAGACTTCTGAAAGCATGCTCCACATCCTGTCCCTCTCAGATTTTGGAAGGCACTTTAGATTCTTAAACCTTGGGTTGAGTGCTGTAGCTATCTTTAGAAATCTCACATTGGTACCTTTGCATTTTGTCAAATCTGCAGTGAAAGCGTTCTTAAAATGAACAACACGTTGGGTCATCATTCGAGACTGCTATAACATGAAATATATGGCAGAATGCGGGCAAAACACAGATTAGGAGACACACAATTCTCCCCCAAGGAGTTCAGTCACAAATTTAATTAACGCATTATTTTTTTAATGAGCGTCAACAGCATGGAAGCATGCCTTCTGGAATGGTGGCCAAAGCACGAAGGGGCATATGAATGTTTAGCACACCTGGCAGGTAAATACCTTGCAATGCCAGCTACAAAAGTGCCATGCGAACTCCTGTTCTCACTTTCAGGTGACATTGTAAATAAAAAGAGGGCAGCATTATCTCCCAAAAAAGTAAACAAACTTGTTTCTCTTGGCGATTGGCTGAACAAGAAGTAGGACTGAGTAGACATGTAGGTACTAAAGCTTTAAATTGTTTTGTTTTTGAGTGCAGTTATGTAACAAAAAAAGTACATTTGTAAGTTGCACTTTCAAGATAAAGAGATTGTACTACAGTACTTTTATGAAGTGAATTAAAAAACTTTTTGTTTATCATTTTTACAGTGCAAATATTTGTGATAAAAGTGAGCACTGTACACTATTTATTCTATGTTGTAACTGAAATCAATATATATGAAAATGTAGAAAAACATCCAAAATATTTAATACATTTCAATTGGTATTCTATTGTTTAACAGTGCAATTAAAACTGTGATTAATTGCAATTAATTTTTTGAATGAATCACGTGAGTTAACTGATTAATCGACTGCCCTAATAATTATATATTGTAAAGCATTTGGGCATCCTTCACACTTAAAGGTGTCACGACACCTTATCCATGTGTGACTGTTCAACATTTAATTCAATGTGAGATTCAAAAGTGAAAAATAACTAAATATAGGCGTTAGAACTTTAAAAGCGCTGGTCCCTACAGTGTCTCATTCTCTGATTATAGCAAAATGTAGAAGTAGAATCCTGCACTGACAATCATTTTACTATTTTTGTAGTTTAGCTCAATTTCTCTCTTTTCTCCCCCCCCCCCTCCTCCCCAAGACTGAGGAAGATTTTAATGTGCACTGCTTGGTACATGACACATTCCTGTCTCCACAGTAAAATACTATTCCACAGATTTATAATGTGCATAATCCAATGCTGCTGGTTATTCAGCTGAAATGTGGGTGGAAGACTCCTGCTTATAGGTAAGGAGAACAGACTATTAGATCAAGATCTAGATACACAGGGCCAGATTTTCAAAGATATCTAGACGCCTGAAGATGCAGCTAGGCACATAGATTTGATTCTTTAGTCCCCTTGAAATCAGTAGAAGTTAGATTAGGTGCTTTTGAATAACTCAGAAGGTGCCTGTTTGCCTATTTAGACACCTAACTGCTTTTTGAAAATCTGCCCCTTAGTTCATATTTAGCACTTAAATATAAGACCTGATTTTCAGAGATGCTCAGCCTGCAGCAGCTGCCATTAACTCTAATAGGAACTGTTGGGTGCACTTGAGAATTAGGTAGCTTATTGAGGTGCCTAAATAAGAATTTAGGAGCCCAAATTTAGACACTCACTTTTGAAATCTTGGTCTTCCCTCTTCTCTAATGATTAGAGGAGGTAAGTGGTCTGCCACTGCGTTGGTTTCTCTGGTTAACCTCAGTTATTTTGGCTGTAAAAGCTTATGATCATGCTCCCTGTGGTCCTCTGATATATTTCTAAGTGAGATCCTGGAGTCACTATTAATACTCATGAACAAAGAGGAATGGCTCACATTCCCACAAGACAAGAAAAAATTCTGGTCTTAGGCTAGTCACTGCTTTACTTCAATCTCCTGCTGAACCCATAGTGCCTACTGTCACGGTGATCATTCAAAGACTGTAGGTAAGAATCCCAAGTAGTCTTCCTCACCAATCCCCTCAGAACAGCTTTTGCGAATGACCAGAGACAAATGCTTCAGAAAGAAGCATGAAGATCATTCGTTGAAAGAATGGTAAATTAACATCTGTTTCACATGACAAATATTGACAGAAGTTATTAAAACTACACACATATGACAAAGTCATTTATGTGATCAGTCTAGCAGTAAATGTCACTGGCCATATCTGTATAGTCACATTGGCTGTTGTCTTGTGTTACTACCACAAAACAATTCTAATGATCTGTGGTGGGGCGTCTGTCCCACACTGGCAGAAGAGGGGTTAAAGCAGCCCAGGAGAGGCTGCACAGGAAGCCAATTAGGAAAGGGCTTGTAGAGACAGCCAGTCAGGAAAAGGCAGAGAGACAGTCAATTAGGGCCAGGCTGGGTCATATAAGAAAAGCTGATGAACAGAGCAGCTTCAGTCACTCCCTGGAGCTTGAGGGAGGGAGCATTGATTGCCCTGAAGGAGGGAGAAGAGAGCACCATGGTCAGAGCAGTGCTGGGTGGGATCAGGGGAGCATGAGTGAGGTTCCGGCTGACCGTTGCCAGACTGAAGCCCTGATACAAGGGCAGAGAAGGTGCTAGGGCTGTGGGTAAGTGGCCCTATGGGAAACAGACGGCACGGGGTTGGAAGTGATGCAGTGTGTGGCTGCTGGCTAGAGGGTCCCTGGACAGAGGACTGCCGGCCCCCCAGAAGGGAGGGCAGAGAACCGCATGGGGTACAGCCAGAGGGCTGTGTCCAGAAGAGGACACCCCGATCCTGAGAGCAAGACAGGTACTGACAACAGATGGCGGTGATATGCCACTAGATGAAGGTGTACTGGCAAACCAGAGCTAATTCCCAGGACAGCCAGCAGGAGGTGCCGTGGTGGTGAGTTGAGCCCTGTGACATTATCTCAGAAGTTCCGAGTGCTAAGAAAGAAATTTGAGTAAAAATTCAACTATGATGTAAGCAGGAGGAATTCCTTTGTTGTCTATGGAGCTCTTAGGGTTCATAGAATCATAGGACTAGAAGCCTGCTCTGGGGGGTGGGGCCGAGCAGCACGGCTGCAGCCTGCCAGCCCCGGAGCTGCAGCTGCTTCAGAGGCTGGGGGGAGAGCAGCGTGGCCAGAAGTGGAGAGACTCTGGCCTCGCCTCTTCCCTTCTGGCTGTGCAGCCTCTCCTTGCTCCCTCTGTTGGGGAGCAAGATCATTTCTCCAGTTTGTCCAGATCATTTTGAATTATAATCCTATCCTCCACAGCACTTGCAACCCTCCCAGCTTGGTATCATCCACAAATTTTAATAAGTGTACACTCTATGCTATTATCTAAATCATTGAAGATATTGAACAGAACCAGACCCAGAACTGATCCCTGTGGGATCCCACTTGTTATGCCCTTCCAGCATGACTGTGAACCACTGATGATTACTATCTGGGAATGGTTTTCCAACCAGTTTTGCACCCACCTTTTAGTAGCTCCATCTAGGATGCATTTCCCCAGTTTGTTTATGAGAAGATCATGTGAGACAGCATCAAAAGCTTTACTAAAGTCAAGATATACCATGTCTACTGCTTTCCCATCCACAAGGCTTGTTACCCTATCAAAGAAAGCTATCAGGTTGGTTTGACACAATTCGTTCTTGACAAATCCATGCAGACTGTTATTTATCTTCTTATCTTCCAGATGTTTGCAAATTGATTGCTTTATTATTTGCTCCATTATCTTTTCAGGTACAGAAGTTAAGCTGACTGGTCTGTACCTTCCCCAGGTTGTCCTTATTTCCCATTTTATAGATTGGCACTATATTTGCCCTTTTCCAGTCTTGTGGAATGTCTCCCGTCTTCCATGACTTTTCAAAGATAATCGCTAATGGCTCAGATATCTCCCCAGTCAGCTCCTTGAGTATTCTAGGATGCATTTCATCAGGCCCTGGTGGCTTGAAGACATCTAACTTGTCTTAGTAATTTTTAACTTGCTCTTTCCCTATTTTAGCCTCTGATCCTACCTCATTTTCACTGGCATTCACTATGTTAGACATCCAATCACCACCAACCTTCTTGGTGAAAACTGAAACAATGAAGTCATTAAGCACCTCTGCCATTTCCATATTTTCTATTATTGTTTCCCCCCCCCCCCCATTAAACAACAGGCCTACCCTGTCCTGGGTCTTCCCGTTGTTTCTAATGTATTTATACAATGTTTCTTGTTACCCTTTATGTTTCTAGCTAGTTTGATCTCATTTTGTGCCTTGGCCTTTCTAATTTTGTTCCTACATACTTGTGTTATTTGTTTATAGTCATCCTTTGTATTTTGACCTAGTTTCCACTTTTTGTAGGACTCTTGAGTTTCAGATCATTTAAGATCTCCTGGTTAAGGGTGGTCTCTTGCCATACTCCACACATCTTTCCTATGCAGTGGGATAATTTGCTCTTGCACCCTTAATAATGTCTCTTTGAAAAACTGCCAACCTGTCTTCAGTTGTTTTCCCATGGGATCTTACCTACCAGCTCCCTGAGTTTGCTAAAGTCTGCCTTCTTGAAATCCATTTTCTTTATTTTGCTGTTCTCCCTCCTACCATTCCTTAAAATCATAAACTCTACCATTTCATGATCACTTTCACCCAAGCTGCCTTCCACTTTCAAAATCTCAACCAGTTCCTCCCTATTTGTTAAAATCAAATCTAGAACAGCCTCTCCCCTAGTAACTTTCTCCACCTTCTGAAATAAATAGTCTCCAATACATTCCAAGAACTTGATGGATAATCTGTACCCTGCTGTGCTTCCCCCCCCCCCGCCCCCACACACACAGATGTCTGGGTAATTGAAGTCCGCCATTACCACCTAGACCTGTACTTTGGATGATTTTGTTAGTTGTTTAAAAAAAACCCTCATCCACCTCTTCTTCCTGGCTAGGGGGTCTGTCATAGACCCCTACCATGACATCACCCTTGTTTTTTACCCCTTTTATCCTAACCCAGAGACTTTCAACAAGGCTGTCTCCTATTTCCATCTCAAACACAGTCCAAGTGTATACATCTTTAGTATCTAAGGCCTGGTCTACACTAGAAGTTTGTCGAATTTAGCAGCGTTAATTTGATTTAACCGTGCAACCGTCCACACCAGGAAGCTAATTAGTTCGACCTAGAGGGCTCTTTAGTTCGAATTTGGTACTCCACCCCGACGAGGGGAGTAGCGCTAAATTCGACATGGCTATGTCAAGTTAGCTTATGTGTGGACGGAAATCGACCTTAGTAGCTCCGGGAGCTATCCCACAGTGCACCACTATGTTGACGCTCTGGACAGCAGTCCGAGCTCAGATGTTCTGATCAGCCATACAGGAAAAGCCCCGGGAAAATCTGAATTCCTTTTCCTGTCTGGCCAGTTTGAATTTCAATTCCTGGTTGGACATCGGGGCGAGCTCAGCAGCACCGGCAACGATGCAGAGCTCTCCAGCAGAGGGGTCCATGCAATCTCAGAGTAGAAAGAGGGCCCAAGCATGGACTGACCGGGAAGTCTTGGATCTGATCGCTGTGTGGGGCGATGAGTCTGTGCTTTCGGAGCTGCGCTCCAAAAAACGGAATGCAAAGACCTACGAGAAGGTCTCCAAAGCCATGGCACTCAGAGGATACAGCCGGGATGCAACGCAGTGCCGCGTGAAAATCAAGGACCTGAGACAAGGCTACCAAAAAATCAAAGCGGCAAACGGACGCCCGGGCCCAGCCCCAGACATGCCGCTTCTACGAGGCACTGCATGCCATTCTCGGTGGGTCTGCCACCACTGCCCCACCAGTGACCGTGGACTCTGAGGATGGGATAGTGTCGACGGGCAGTTTCTCGGCGATGTTCACGGATGGGGAAGATGAGGAAGGGTTTGTGGAGGACGAGGCAGGCGACAGCGCTTACACTACTGATTTTCCCGACAGCCAGGATCTCTTCATCAGCCTCACAGAGATCCCCTACCAACCCTCCCCGGCCGTTAACCCGGACTCTGAATCAGGGGAAGGATCAGTCGGTAAGTGCTATAAACATGTAAACATTTATTTTTTAAAAAACAGGAATAAAAACTATATGAAAAGAAGGTCAATACATATAGGGATAGAACAGAAATCCTCTTGGGAGAGTTCCACGAAGCTCTCGTAGAGGTACTCGAAAAGCTTCCGCAGGAGGTTCCTGGGGAAGAGGTGCCTTATTGGGTGCTCCGTGGAAGCACACTCTTCCGCGCCAGGCTATCCTCACGTACAGTGGGAGCATTGCCTCGACCAGCATGGCAGCATAGGGCCCTGGTCTGTGCAGGGATTCACGCAGCATGCGCTCTCTGTCTCTGTTAGTGACCCGCCTCAGGGTGATCTCGCTTGGCGACTGCTGCATCTAATTAGGGGAATTAGTGTAATGTTACTATTGGGAATGCTTGACTTTTCCTTTGCATAACAATGACCGTCGTTTAACAGCCACGTGGTGGAGGCTGCAGAGGGAAAGCATACAGGGATCTTTCCCGGGGACAGCCGCGAGGAGGTGGAACAGGGTCAGACTTTATGCTTTCCAGATTGCCTGCAGCAGGAGGGCACTGCTATCCATTAACTGTTAAGCAGCCTAAAGTTTACGGCTTACCAGGCCTGGCTGCTACACGGATTCTGCTGTCCTGCCCCGCTTGTCTGATCTCCAGTGCAAGACCCCAGGCAATGAAAGCGAATGCCGAAAATTCGAACTTGTCCTGAGAGCGCATGAGATAGGTGCCGTGTATGGTCTTGTTCACAGAAACAGACTAGACTGTGTTCAGTGTTCACAAACATGTATCTTTGCAAGGAAATCACTTCCTTTTTCCCCATCACACAGCTGTGGCTGTTTCCCGAACTGCCCCGGCATCCCCCTCACAGAGGCTGGCACAGATTAGGTGGCGAAAGAAAAAGACTCGGGACGAGATGTTTGCTGAACTGATGGCCTGCTCCAGAGCTGAGGCGGCCCAGCAGAACCAGTGGCGGGAGACCCTCTCTCAGCAGCAGTGCTCACACAGCAAACGGGAGGACAGGTGGCGGAAGGAAGACCAGCAGGCGACTCAAACGCTGCTTGGACTAATGAGGGAGCAAATGGACACGCTCCGGCACCTTGTGGATGTTCTGCAGGACCGCAGGCAGGAGCAGAGAGCCTCCCTGAACTGTATCTGCAACCGCCCTCCCCCGCCACAAAGTCCTGTCGCCCCCTCACCCAAAATCACAAGAAGGAGGGGCGCTAGGGGCCGTGAAAACTGTCACTCCACCCCAGCAGAGTGCTCATGTAAGAAACAGCTCTCATTCCCTAAAGTATGAGAATTGCTTCCCTTCCTGGCTCACCCAATCCAAAATCCCAGTTTCATCCCCCAACTGTGTAGTTGAGTATTAAAAATAGTTTGCTGTTCGTTACTGTTTCCGTCATGTTTCTTTGCAGAAGACTTTGTGTGAAGGGGAGATAGGGGTTTGTTAATTGCATAGGACAGCCACCATTACCAGGGTACAGACATGGGGGCAGGATCAACAGCAGGTCACACACAGTGCAGTCACTAGGCACCTGGGTCACTCTGGGAGGTGTCTGCTGCCCCAGGTCAGTCTGGGAGGTGTATGCTGCCCCAGGGTCCGAGCGCCTGGCATCCACAAATGGCAAGGCAGGCTGCCCTTACCATGCCCTTCCACCCTAGCCATGAGCCTCTCCGATGCCCTGAGCCCCAGCCAGAGCCATCATCCCCCTACACCTACTCACCCTTCCCACACACCCCTCACCCCTTCCTGCAAACCCACCCCTTCCTGCACACCCTCCTGTAACCGTCCTCCCCCCAGAGACCGCTGTAGGAGCAGGAGCCTGTCATTCCTCGAGTGTAGAAGCTGTCTGTACATCACTGCACACTGTACCCACCACCGTCTGTGTCCCTGTTTGAACCCTTTAACGTGAATTCGTTAGTAAAGAAAACTTTGTTAATTAAAAATGTTCCAATAACTTTATTTTTAAACGTCTGTTGGAAGGCGGGGAAACCTGGTGAACGGGGTATGTAACCGCTGAAAAAAGTCAATAGTAACTGAAACAGGGGCAGGTTCAGCTTCTCTGTAAAGAGACTGGACAGTCATAGGTTACCCTGCTCTCTGAGGAACCTAGCTTTCAAAGCCTCCCGGATGCACAGCGCTTCCCGCTGGGCTCTTCTAATCGCACGGGTGTCTGGCTGAGCGTAATCAGCAGCCAGGCGATTTGCCTCAACCTCCCATCCCGCCATAAAGGTCTCCCCCTTGCTCTCACAGAGATTGTGGAGCACACAGCAAGCTGCAACAACAATGGGGGTATTGGTTTCGCTGAGATCTGAGCGAGTCAGTAAGCTCCTCCATCTCCCCTTGAGACGTCCGAAAGCACACTCCACCACCATTCTGCACTTGCTCAGCCGGTAGTTGAAGAGCTCCTTGTCACTGTCCAGGGCACCTGTATAGAGCTTCATGAGCCAGGGCATTAGCGGGTAGGCTGGGTCCCTGAGGATCACTGTAGGCATCTCCACATCCCCAACAGTTATTTTGTGGTCCGTGAAGAAACTACCTTCCTGCAGGCATCTAAACAGACCAGAGTTCCTGAAAACACGCGCGTCATGAACCTTGCCCGGCCACCCGACGTAGATGTTGGTAAAACGCCCCCTATAGTCCACCAGTGGGCCGGTCCCAGGATAGGGATGTGAGTCCCATCTATAGCCCCACCGCAGTTTGGGAATCCCATTGCGGCGAAGCCATCTATGACGACCTGGACGTTTCCCAGGGTCACTACCTTTGAGAGCAGTAGGTCAACGATTGCGTGGGCTACTTGCATCACAGCAACCCCCACGGTAGATTTGCCCATGCCAAAGTGGTTCGCTACTGACCGGTAGCTGTCTGGCGTGGCAAGTTTCCAGAGGGCTATGGCCACTCGCTTCTGCACACTCAGGGCTGCTCGCATCCGGGTGTCCTGGCGCTTCAGGGCAGGGGCCAGCAAGTCACACAGTTCAAGGAAAGTGCCCTTACGCATCCTGAAGTTTCGCAGCCACTGTGATTCATCCCAGACTGCAGCACTATGCGGTCCCACCAGTCCGTGCTTGTTTCCCAGGCCCAGAATCGCCGTCCCATAGCATGAACGTGACCCATTGCCACCATGATCTCCGCGGCGCGGGATCCCGTGCTTTGTGAGAGGTCTGTGCCACTGACACTTCATGTCCTCACCGCGCTGCTGGAGCCTCCTCGCCCGATTTCTCAGCAGCTGACTGTGGAATAGGTGGACGATAAGGTGCGAGGAGTTGACAACGGCCATAAGTGCAGCGATGATCGCAGCGGGCTCCATGCTTGCAGTGCTGTGGCGTCCGCGCTGTCACTGACCAGAAAAGTGCGCAAACAGATTTCCCGCCGGCGCTTTCAGGGAGGGAGGGCGGGAGTGATGGTTGAATGACAACAGTTACCCAAAACCACCCTCGACACATTTTTCCCCCAGCAGGCATTGGGGGCTCTACCCAGCATTCCAATGGGAAGCGGGGACTGCGGGAACTGTGGGATAGCTGCCCAGAATGCACCGCTTCCAATGTCGACGCTTGCCCCGTTAGTGTGGACTCACAAAGTCGAATTAGTGTCCTTAGTGTGGATACACAAATTCGACTTCATAAGGTCGAATCCACAAATTCGACCTAAGTTAAATCGAACTACTCTTGTAGTGTAGACATACCCTAAGGCAACTCCTCTTCCCTTTTTTCCCTGCCTGTCCTTTCTGAGCAAGCTGTACCCTCCTATACCAATAATCTGTGATGTGAACTGTAACCAGGGAAAAATTAAAACTAAATAAGCCCCCCCGTTTCCCTTTTACAGGTACAGATTCTTGGACTTGTTATCAGGATCTATCACCTGAGGAAGTAGCTCCTGTGTCCCGCCCTCCCTCAGAAGTGTGGTGCAGGAAAGGAGAGGAGAGACAAAAGTTATGTTGAAACAGGTAAGTATTGTATTAAGGGTTGGTTACATGAATGGTGCATATGGGGAACACCACAAAAACACATATAACACAGCTAACAGTGGACTGCAATGAAGGAGCTTGAAGCTCAGACCCAAAATACCCCTTCCTTGGCAACAGAACAAAACAAATCCCCAGTATAGCCCACTGATAATCGGATGTCATCTATGTACAGGTCAGATGGTAGTGAGCGGTGGGTCCAGGACCTTCTACCCTCAGGCCAAACGCTGGCCTTTGGGGAGGAACGCTGGATCTCGGCTGCTGGATACTGACAAGCTGCTGGGACCGATGCTGCTGCTGCTGGACCAATGGACCCTGGATGGCAGGTAAGTTGTTGGTTTCACAGGATCCTTCACAGCTCTTGATCCGGAGACCCACACAAAAGCCCAACTGCACACAGCTGCCTCCTGAACGGACAGCACCGTGATGACATGGCACAGTTCCTTATAAAGAGTGAGTGGCAGGAAAGTTCTGAGGGGATGGCAGTTACAAGCCAGTCCCAACTGGTCTGAACCAGCTCTCAAGCCACAGCTCTGGCACCTTAATTTTCCCGCCTCTGGGGACAAAATGGAGATTTGACTCCATTTTGAAAAGTACCAAAGTCCATATTGATGAGGGGAAACCTTATAAAAATCTTATCCTAACCATTAAAAACCACTTATATAAAAATCACATAAAATCACCGCCACAACTGTGTCATAGTTGTGTTTGTTTACTAGCATTTCGAGTTCTTCCTGCTTATTCCCCATTCTTCTCACATTAGTATATAAACATCTAAGATACTGATTTGATTCTTCCCTCCTCCCCCCGGTTCTGTCGTCTCTCCCTTATCCCTGCTATAACAGCCAATGTGCTCCCCAAATTCTGACCCTTCTCTCAGGTCTCCATGTTTTTTACTTTACTTGTGGACTTTGGTCACCCCTTCAAACCTAGTTTAAAGCCCTCCTCACAAGGTTAGCCAGTTTGTAGCCAAATATGCTCTTCCCCTTCCTTAATAGGTGGACCCCATCTCTTCTCAGCAGTCCTTCTTCCTGGAACAGCATCCCATAGTCAAGGAAGCCGAAGCCTTCCTGGCGACACCATTCTTGCAACCAGGCATACACTGGTTTGTGTAGTTTATGATTACAATAGCTGAATGAGAATGTGTTGTTAGTTGTGTTACCATAGCACCTACACCTAGGAACCCTAGTCATGAACCAGGACCTCACAATGCTAGATGCTGAACAAACACGGAATAAAACGATGATTCCCTACCCCAAGAGTGTTGGGGAGTATTTTAATGGTGTGATGTTTAGGTGTATGGGGATAACAAATAAATCAGACTGTGGCTTTCAGTTCCTGGACTAATGGCTTATGTTCACTTCAGCAAAGCACTTAAGCATATGCATAATTTAAGCACAAGTAGTCCCATTGACTTCAGTGCTCTAAAGAGCCTTCAGATCTCAAAGCAGAGAGAAAGCGCAAAGGAGAGAAAAGAAAGTGGTATTTCTTTCCATAATAATTTCTTTGTCAGGGTGAAGATAAAGAGCACAAAACAAAACTCCAGGTGAAGTGTGCCCTTAAGTAGAGAGGAAGAAAAACCAAATTACTCAACAGATTTTTCACCTTCAGGCTTGATTTCCTCCAGTTTGTATCTTAAATGACAAAGGAGTGGGGAAGAAACCTACTACCCACGGGTATCCACATAGACACCACACTTTCTAGCAATGAAAAATCTCTCTTTTCATCTTCTTTTCTGGTATCTAGCTTTTTATAAAATGATTAATAAATGGTTTTGAGATTCTGAGAACATTTTGAAAAACAAATTGTGTACTCCAGATCTGTTGTTATACCTAATACACAGCCTCTCTTAGCTCAATCCTGCTTCAACTAGTCCCATTCGTTTTTCAATTTATTTTTCTCACATTCCGTGCAAGATCACAGCACCCCTGGCTATTGAGCTGAACGCTAAATTTAACCTTGTGTGTCCAAAATTTTTAAGAGTTTAAAATGAGGCTATTCAACTCTTGATTACACCATCAAACCCATTATATTTTCTTTAAATGTGTACACTGTTTTAAGACTGTTCCCTCCTGAACAACCTTTCTATTCCAGTTCAGGTTCTAGGTGATCTTAATAGTAGTCAGTCAGAGCTTGTTATCTGGGAGCTCAGTGTGGTATTGGAAGGATCACCAGACTGTAAATACTACCATCCCTAGAGTGACTTAGCAGGAGATAGATTCTGGGGAACAGGAGCAGATCACCAAAACAAATGCAAGCAAAAAAGCCAGGCACCAAGGAAATTCAGCCTTGAGTAAATGTGCAGGAACCAGGAAAAACCTTTACCTCCCTATGATGGCAGGAACAGGTGGAGAGAAAGTGCCTTTAAGGAACTGGAGAAAACGACTCTCTTGGTATATTTAAGACATTAAATATATAAGAGAAGTGTGTAGGCACAGTCCGGTGTGGGTGACTCAGGCATCCACCATAACACACAAGCCTTAAAGACAGAGTAGAAAAAATGTTTTAAATAAATATTTCATGAGAACTTCCATTATTGAAGAATCCCATATAATTTAACAGGGATTCTAAAATATTCTATTCTAAAAGCCTATAGAATTTAAAAGAAAACCTTGCTTTAGATTTCTTTGAGATGGCTTCAAACAACATATAGCAAAAGTTATTATTTTCTTTTAAAGTCTAACTTTTCCACAAGGATTGTAACAATTTTCTTTAGTCATTTCATAAGAACAAAGGAGAAAGTCACAGATTCAAGGAGGATATCTGAAAGAATATTTGTTAACTCGGTTGATTTCATAGAATACTCAATGAAATATTATGGCTTCAAGGCCTACTTCTCCCTCTACCAATAGAGTTTTTATATAGATATATACAATAGCTCTATAATGGCTCATATTGTTTATTCCATTACTTATATAGTTAATTCATATATTATAATTCATACCCAACTCCTGAGCCTTACTCTATTTACCATTGTTGTCATAGCCAAACACAGAGTGCATTAAAAAATTCACAAAAGCTTTACAAAAAATTCTTTAAGTGCAGCTATATCCCATTCCAACAACATATTTTCAGCCATATTTCCCCATGGATATCTCCATGGAAAAAAATAGCATTGCCCAGGATACTCTCAAGAATAAACGTCTCTAACTAATGAATTTTTTCAGAATGGCAGTAACTTTTAATAACAATCAAATCTACGTGTTTTTCCTAACATTTACAGGAAAGGGTGGCCACAGCCAACTGCTCTGACCTTGAGCCATCCCTTTGACCTATTTCTTCATCTTCAGATAAAAGAAAGTTCCTCCCCTTTTCCATGCCAATTGAGATTGTCCTGACCACCAAAACCAGGATGCTAGTCTCGAATGAAAAGCTATAAGGTATGTCTACACTGCAATTAAAAACCGGTGGCTGACCCCTGCAAGGTGGGAGGGTTCCAGAGTTCAGGCTGCAGTCTGAGCCCAAACGTCTACACTACAATTAAACAGCCAGTTAGCCCGAGCCTTGCAAGCCCAAGTCAGCTGGCATGGACCAGCCGCGGTTGCCTCATTGGGACGTGGCTGTTCAAGTTAAAAAATATCACCACCAATATGTGACAGATGCTCTCTCTGATCAGGTAATATGCTCTGGTACGTCCTTCACCTTCAACTGAATCCTTCCTTACTTTTGGTTCACATTTATGCTGCACCTTTGATCATAATGGCCAAAGAACCCTCCACCAAATACCATGTTTGACAACACTATGAGAAAATATGAGCATAAAAAAAGCTCACTCCATCAACTAAATCACTCCTGCCTAAAAAGACAAGATATCACACTGGCTAGTAGCAAGCAACTCTACAACCCCAAAACTGAAAGCGTGCGCTGGCCTACCTCACACCCCTTTGTCCTTCCATTTACTGTGTTCATATGGAAACTGAGCCATGTCCGTGTCTGACAGCTGCCAAGTCCTTCTGGTATGTATTCTATGAGCTACAAACCACATCTACTTGGCAGAGTCAGAATCATAACTTGTGCTGGGAGCTGAAAGAAAATAAACACAAATGGTTCAACCTGTCTTCTAAAACAGCCTGTAACACAGTTTAAGCTCTCTCACAGATTTGCCATTCTTCTGACCTCATCCTCAATCCTGCCTTTCCCACAACTGCTATTCTCATGATGCCCTCTGCGCTTGGAACATACACGTTAAAACCTGCAATATTATTTTGAGTAGGTGTCTGATGGGCCCAACAGAACTGCTTTCCTTCTCCAAAGTTTTCAGAAGTCCCTGGTGCTGGGAGGCTGGTGTCTGCTGGGGACGTCCCAAAGTTTCACAGGAATTACTGTTATTTGCATTGCAGTACTGTATCACCTAAGGACACCAAGGATAGGCCAGGACCCCATTGTGCTGTGCAAATGCATAACTGCTGGCTTTCTATGAAAATGGTCATTGTAGGCATGCTTTCTGTCTGTATTTCTGTCTTATATATTCCTGCACTTCAAGGTCGTGTCCTGGCCTTCTTTCACAAAAGCCACTGACTTGTACTCAAAAAGCCGCAAGGTGACCACAAATGGTTTAAGACACTTGACTAGTGTCTGCTTTCTGTTGTGTGACATCTGCAGAGCAGCACTTTCGACCGTACTTCAACTATAAGCTCTCTGAGGGCAAGAACTATTTTGTGTGTGTTTACACAAGAGGGTCCTGGCACATGATTGGCTCCTAGGTGCTACCACAATACAAATAATTAATACTTGAGCCATTTTCATGTGCAAAAATTAATCAACACTACAAATTCTCCAGTGGGGTGTCACATCAAGTGCTATCACCAAGAGTATAATTGGACACATTGGACAGCTACTACCAGAGTAAAAAAAGGCTGGACAGAGAATTTTGCTAAGCCAATACACACAAGTAGGAACAGTATACCTCATCACAATGCAATTTCATGAGCTATGCCTGTGTGTTCACAGGCAAGATTCAGGATCAGTAAGTGTTCATCTGTGTCCTAGCTTTTACCAATGTGTGTAGAAAACAGACTTTAGTTGGTCAGGAATAGCATGATTAGCTTTTGGTATAGTAGGAACTTCTAGGGATTTCAGTTAGTTATCATACAGTATTTGTTACACAGCCCATAAGATTTTTCAAAGCAAGCAAAAAGCTTGGCTTAACAAAGCATATGTTTTCTTTTTAGTTTTAATGTACCTTCCCTATTACATATGACACAAAAAAAGATAATGTCTTACCAATAATTTCCTTTCTGCTAGCAGTGTCTCTCATAGTACTGGGCATCTGGGATGATCCCCTCCTCTCTTCAGCTCACAGAGAGGGATCAAAGTCTTGGCACCTATGGCTACCCCCCCCCCCACTTCCACTCACCACCAAACGAGTTATTCCAAAGCTGTAGAAACTTGTATAATAATATGAGTTACAAATATTCGAGAGGTAACTAGACCAACTACGTACAGAGCCCACTCAGCATCTGACTTTTTGGCTCATAAGCCTTTCAGGGTGGGTAGAATTGTGGGAGATGCTGCTAGCAGAAAGGAAATTATTCGTAAGACATTTTCCATTGTGCAGCCCAGCATCTCCCACAATTCTGGTTGCCTGGGAAGTAATTAGCAGCGAATAAACATACTGAAGGTTATAGAAAAAGGTCAGAAAGAAAGGAGAAAAATGGAATCCCTCTCCATTTATAAGATTTGCTCAAAGGGCAATATTATTTCTGGGCCACCACTTGCAGCACCTTCCTGCCAAAGGAAGCCCCTACAGATAGGAAATCCACCTTATAGTGCTTGATAAAGGTAAAGGTAATACCAGTTGGCCACATGGCTACCTCACAAATTTCTGATGTGGATGCATTTGCTCTTTCTGCCCACAAGATTGTCAGGACTGCATGAAGGGTGCCCCGTCCCCTTTCAGAACTAGAATTTCAAGCCTTGTATGCCTTCACAATGCATAGCCTAAGGCGTTTAACAATGGAAGTCTTGAAAGTTCTGAGTACTTGACATTATGTGTGGGAGGATATTAATAGGGCACCTGACCTCTTTATGAATTCTGTATGTTGAAGATAGATTTTCAGAGTTCTTCTGACATTTAACATGTACTACCTCTTTTCAGTGGCATACTGTAGCTTCAGACAGAATGAAGAGAGAATCTGTTGGGGACCAGGGAAGGAAGAGTTTGCTTTAGGAATAAATTATTCTGAGTTCTAAGCACCATCTTGTCCTTGTGGAACATACAGTAAGGCTCTTGCAAAGATAGGGCCACCAGCTCTGACAGTTGCCTGGCAGACATGATGGCTATCAGAAAGCAAGTTTTGATGGACAAGTAGAATGCTGATACTGATGTCAGTGGTTCAAAGGGAAGACTTCTTAGAATTCTGAACACAAGGGGTAGGTTCCATTTTGGAACGTGTTCTGACTGTTGGCTTGGCTAATGAGACTGCTCTAAGAAATCTGGCTACCTGAGGGCTCTCTGCCATGGAATCCAGAGATCATGCAAACATCACACTAACAACAGTGAACACCTGACACGGTGCTGGGTTGGAGACCTTTATCGAAGCCTTCTTGGAGAAAGTCCAAAATAGCCCAAATTCCTGGATTCCTGGGATTTGTCTTATAGGCTGCTCTGCCATGCCAGGGAAGTGCTGAGTAGCCAGCAAGGAGGCACTGAAGCAGAGGCCCAGGGTGGTTTAAGTCACCGGGATGAAAACTGACATGGAGGAGGAAGAGGCTGGAGAGGGAAAACACTCCTCACACTGCTCCAGGAAAAGCTCCCTTGAAAAGCAGAAGATAGGTGGGAGGTATCCTTGTTCACACACTGCCACTGAGGCAGAGAATCTAGTGGCAAGCAGGAGAAGAGGCATGGCCAGAGCACACAGCACAAAGACTTGATCTGTCTCCATGAGCTGCAAAGAGGAAGGGAGCAACCCAGATGTCTAGAATTGTGGTAGATGTGGTCCTGAACAATTAATAACCAATATATTTGCCTTCTAGAGCTCACATTCACTGGTAGTGGTGTCCTTTTAACTTATGGCCATTCTGCCATATATACCTATAGATCAGGGCAATTCTGACCTTAATATCCTCAATCCAAGCCAATTTGCATACACGGACATAGGGGATTATACAGTAGTGGTGCAGTCAAAGCCAAGAGTAAAGTCAGCAGGTGAAAAATGCAAGTTGATCTTTTCTTCCTGACTCAAAAGATTTAGACTCCACAGGTACCAACTTGTGAAAGGTCAGATAGTCTAAAGTCACCATGTGTGGAAATTGAATTAGAGTCATGTGAGGTAGCTTTACTAATATTTTGGCAGTAAACTATTACTTGACAGAAAACTGAAATGTTAAAAATCCAGGTGCAGATGGAAGAGGACTCCTTTAATAGTGCAATCAGCATATTATAAATCAGAATATGGTACAGCAAAGCTGAGGGTCACTAGAACTAGTTTTATTCACGAAACCAGCTATGGCTGATTTCTAAATTCTATATTTTCTAAATATATCCCTAAAGGCACAGTGACATCTAGAAAAGCTAAGCATGAAAGAGAAAAGATTGTTCCCCTGTTATAGATGCCACCATTTTTTCCGGTGATCTATGGAAAACATTCTTTTTCAAGCAGCCATTTGGAAAGATCTGCTGAAACCTCAACTCATTATTTGTTTCCCATTCAAAATCTGGGATCCTTTCTTTAAGTGGGGGAAAAAAAGAGGGATACATTTTATCAGTGGATTTAGGGGTAAACACAGAATGTATGAGACAACAGGATTGTGCAAATAAATATTCATTGCTTTAGTATTTAAGAATTATTGTTTACTAGGACATTCTTAAGTTTTTAATCATTGTTACAACTTTAATATAGTTTTGCTTGTGACCACTCCCAGCTAGTGAAAGTAATGTACACTGATCCCAGATTATTGCACAAAAAACATTGGCAATATGCCATTCTTCAAAATAAACCTTTTCTTAAATGAGCAATTATAAAGCAATTTGTGCAATTAAAATACCATTGAATGTTACAAATGGTTTCTATAACACAAAATAAATATATTGTTAAACTAAATACAATTACTTTTATTCAACCAAAACCCAACATGAAATATTTTAGAAAATGGAAAATATCCCAATATTTGCAGTAGATATCTACAATCCAGTTTTTTTTTAAATCATCACTATAATCACATTTTCCCCTAAAAATTATCATCTCGACAAGAAAGACAAAGTGATAAAAACACTGCATCTATTATTAGGCATTTTCTTTTTATATAGTGTTCCAGCTTCACCTCTTTCTATTTCAGTAGCAAATGCTTATTCTATAAATATAGACTTTTGTATAATGTGCTTTGTTTTCTCATTATTGTACTGCTTTAAGACTATAATAAACTGTATGAATAATTTCAAAGCTTTTAGGATCTTTTTAGTTATACTTCATGTGAGCACAATTTTTATTTCTCTTTCACTAAATATGAAAACTGGATTTTTTTTCCCCGCTATCGTTTCTACATGTTGATGACAATATTTAAAAAGGTATCTAGTACTTATTGCTTATCAGAATATTATGAGAAAAAGCTATTCACAAAAATTACTTGTTATAGAGCAGAATGAGAAAAGCCAAATAGTATTAGTGTTAAGAAAATATTAAAATAGTATGAAAAACTTCAGATCATTTTGGTCCTGCTATTAGAAAAAAAGTTAAGGCAACTAAAAGCCAAATAATATTGATTCTAACTCTTAGCTGAAGAAAGGAAAACATACCTATTTTCTATGAAATTCTGAAGTGAACTTCACTGAATATAATTTTAAGATTTAATTTAACAAAGTAACATCGAGGCAACAAGTGGCAGATGTATATTTAAACTCACAATTTAACATTAGTATTATACAATTATAAACTTAAAAATCTGAAATTCTCAGACTCCTCTAAATCAGTATTTTTCAGCATGTTGCTACATGTCATTTAGTCTTAACAGTACAAAATGAAATCAACATTTGATTTTCATTTAAACAAAAATGAAACTCATCTGCACCTCATCTTAAAGTTCTGAAGCAGCATTTTCAGCTTTTACAAAAAAAGCAAAAATATTACTATAAATTACACATTCTAATAAACCTTCCCCAGGAATTAAGAGATCCAGCATGAAATTCCTATATTTTAATTGACAATGTATACTAACATTCACCTGCATTTACATTTGCAAAAATTTGCAGTTAGTATTAATTTGGCCTAGGCAATGGTAGTAAAGTGCAAAATATTTGGTATAATGTCTAATGGTTATATTTTTCTTCTGTGGGAAATGAGTGACTGAGCCTGGATCTTCCATTGACAGATATAGTATTTGATGGAGCAGCAACCTAGGAGAAAAGAAAAACTTCATCACATTGCTGAAATAGAAATATTTGTCCAATTTTAATTAATTTTCCCTGTAATAATTCAGTACTAGCTTACAAATGCAGCATTTTTTTAAAGTTCAATCAAGTTTTAAATTACCTTTGTGCAATTTTAAAAATCAGATATTTACTACTTCCACAGCATGTACACTTTGGTAGGCATTAAGTGTGAAACAACTCTTCACAAACTGCACACTTAATACATTTATCGAATGTGTCTGGAGCTCTGCTGCCATCTCAAAAGAAAAATGTGAAAAGCAATGTATTCACTGAATACATCCACATCTTCTTTTAGTCAAGTACACATTAGAACTGATTCCAGATATAATTCTTGATTTAAATGTGTTCCGTGACACTGCAATGAATTTTTTACTAAGTGGTAAAGTTTTACTAGGTGATATACCTGTTAAATTAAGACATTCAGGACCCTTTTTTCCAACAGTGCTGAATACACCACCAACTCCAACTGAAGTCAGTGGGAGCTGTGGGTGCTCTGTGATCCTGAAAATCAGGCGCTAAGATTAGATACCACTGAAAAGATCTTGAACAGAAATTACTAGCACAATTAAAATATTCTGAAGAGAGAAAAATTGTTTAAAAACAACCTCATTTGACCCATTTAGGTTAGTAATTACTGAAGGCTCCATTCAAAAGAAAAGATCCACGGCACAAAAGGCCACAGATCTTGGCTCTGCACTCTGGCAAGTTATTAAGGAAAAAAAAAGACTTGGCTAGCCATGGTAGCATTTTTGTCTGGTTTCTTGAATGCCTCCCTTACAGAGCTGCATCAGGGAAGGGGGATGGCAAGCACCTGATAGACCTTTTACCTAATTCAGTAGAACCAAATAGTAGCCAGTCATCACTCACAGAACTAGTTAATGAAAGCTATGAGTTAATTTACTTAAAATGCTCTTCCCAACCGGGATCACTGACTATCTGGATACTTATACCCAGGTGCTTTATTTCTTCATTGATTACAATATGCCCTGTTCTCAATTTTAAGCTTTTAATAAAAACATTGCCTGAATTCATCAGCACAACAGGCCTAAAAATAAAGCTGATGCCACACTTTCTCTCCCCAGCCCCCCATCATATGTCACCTTCCCTTTATTTGTTACAAAGGAAACAGTGCAGCAGTTAGCATTTTACACATCTGGAGTGTCAAGTGTCCCTATATTTGAACAGACTTCATGAAATTCTCACGGGCCACCATGCTGTAGAATGCTTTAAGTATGGTTTAGGTTCCTTCACTCCATTCTTCAAGTTCTCCCTGAAAACACACATCTTCTACAAGGTCCATAAAAATGCTGTTCCATTTCAATATTCCACTATTTTAGAAAAACTTTCAAATTCAGTTATTCTGAAAGACTCTTATCTGATATTTTTCTGGTCCTTTAGATTGTCAACTCCTTGGGCAGGGAGTGTCAAAACTTCTCTACTGATACAGAGTTGGCCAAGGAAAGTACGTAAAATCAAAATGTTATGGAACTCCTTGCTAACCTTTTTCCAGCTTGCCATCTATGCTTGATGTGTTTCTTGAATTCTGAAGAGCACTTTATCAATCTTGTTTTTCCAAATAAGTTATCAGGTATTACGGCAAGTATTGCAAACAGGTTTTACATATTTTTGATATTTTAATATTTTATCCACTTTTTTAAACATTGTATTTTCAGTTTCAATATTGTTCACAATGCAACTATGTAACAATAATCAGAAAGCTACATCATAAAAATCAAGCATGTTTCTTGTACATCAGATAGATCCAACTTCATCAAATCTCCAGAAGATTTAACGCTTGATTAATCTCATCCACTGTCCTTAAATGATTTGTAACTGGCTGACAACTAGTTCACTGCAATGCAGCTTCTAACTGTGCACCACCCTGACAGCACACTGGACGGACTGACCGATCATTCTGACTTTCCACTTGT
This sequence comes from Mauremys reevesii, assembly GCF_016161935.1. Classification (NCBI taxonomy): domain Eukaryota; kingdom Metazoa; phylum Chordata; order Testudines; family Geoemydidae; genus Mauremys; species Mauremys reevesii. Next base: position 43,437,872 of record NC_052633.1, on the reverse strand, counting down.
GACTATTCTGGGGAAGCAGGGCTATTCAATCTGTGTGGAGACGGTGGGAGGCCTGGGAAACTCAAAGATGCTATTCCATTGCCACACTTCTGTTAAGAGTAAGGTTTACCATGTAATGTAAGCTGTTTGGGTGCCAAAATATGGACACCCACAGAACCCCATGTTCTCCTGAATATGGTTTTAAGGAATCAAAGACTTCTATAAAATAATTGCTTAGGAATAGGGATTTTGGGAGGGGTTGGGTAGGTGGGTAACAAAACTCTGGATCTTCAAAAGAGACAGGGTTCTGCAGTAACAGGTCATACTTCAGCACACTGGTGGAAGACAAAAAACTGGGGTTGAGGACAGAAAGATACAAATGAGAAGGTCTATCAAACCAAGCCAGAGTATTTTTAAAGGTTTCTAATTAACAATACTGTTTTAAAAGGTAGATCTCCAAATATCATCTAACTGAGGGAAATACAAGTTGAAACTATGGAATGATCTGACTTATTAAAAACACAGTATATTTATTCTGCAAAATAATTTAAACAGAATGTTCTTCTGAGGTGTCAGATTGTTCATGGTAACTATAAAAAACAACCATGCTTTAAGCAACCCATTTATCTATAGTCATTTGAGTATTAAATAATAGAGCAGGCTAATTTGTGTTTTTATCCTTTACATCAGTGATTTCTTCTATATTATTTCCATGTTTCCTAATTATTAAAAAGCATTTACTAAGTATACATCACTATAATATCTCAGCTCACAAATAGAATGAATTACAACTACTCAATTTTTTTTTCATTAAGTATTGTGGTTTACATTTAAGGAATCATTTTTCTTATTTAGTGTTGCATTCTAGAAACAGGAAAATATCAGCACTTATTACAGTAAGATGCATACTTAATTCTCTCCGGAATTACCGGCCACAAAACACTTACAAACATTGTATGAAAAATGAGATCATTCTAGCTAATGAAACCAAAAAAGCAGACACAAGTTTTAAAATATAAAAAGAATTAAGTGTGTATATAGTATCGACAACCAATAGGAAATTAATCTTTACAACTTCTGCATGTGTACTGTTGGCAGAAGGTTGTAGCTGATTTAGCACTTGTGCTAAAAACCATCCCTGTTCAGAAAAGCATTTAAATAGATTTATATGTTTGAGTGCTTTGCTAAACAGAGATAAGCACATGCTTATGTGTTTTGCTGAAGTGGAGCCTTAATTAATTTTAATATAAAATTTCAGACACATAATATTTTCTCTATTTGAAAAAATGACAGCACAAGCTTCTTGCATGTACATTCACAAATCTGCTTTGGCACAACTAAAAAAAAAACCCACGAACTTTCAGGAGACTCCCTTGTCATGTTTAGTTCCAGGACTGATTGCTTTTAGGCATTAATTTGGTAATTTTGAAATAAGCACTGTAAGTCCATTGTTACTGATGTGATGATGAAAACTCACCCTTTTTAATTTGGCAGCAGCTTCTCCAGAGCGGATAGCAGCCAGCAGACTCTGGTGGATCTGTTCTGGGTCAGAGCTCTGGAACGTTAAAGCAGTTTCTCTCTCAAAAACAGAAGTTGGGTGGTCAGCTGAAGATTGCGCCTGGCTGTTTTGTTCACTGTTTGTACAGTTACTTTTCTATTAGGGAAAAAAAATAAATAAAAATGAAAAAAAATTTCATTTGAGTGAGGTCATAAATGGATATCTGAAGCAGTCTGGCCAAATATTACAGCACTGTACCTCATTCTGCATTTTGCTTCATGCAAGATTTCTGGGAACAGCCTTAATTTTGTACTTTCACTTTGCAAGTAATTTATGATGTGATGCGATGTGATAGCACCCTGCTGAGGATGCCATAAAATAGCATCTGGGAATTACACCTGGGTTTTGAACAAGTTATAGGCCATAAGGGATTTAAGGAACCTTTTTTACTGTTAAATATGGGGAATTTTCTCCCCGAGAGGTCTATAAAATTCTCCACATAATTATCTCTCGTAGTTTAATTAATATCAAACAAGTTTATTTCTATGCCTGCACGTTCCTTCTTAGGACTACAAAAGCCTTAAGAAATAGACAGTTACAACCACAAGATGAATGGTATAAGATTTCCAGGAATATTCACACTGTTAGATCTGAATTCATACTCTCAACTTAATCATACAAAGACACAGATGCCAGCAGGGCTAGAATTAGGCCATTGCATAGTATGGATGCCTCTCACAAGCTACCCACTTGCTCTCCAAAATCTCAGCTTTTACTTTATGCAAATATAGCTGTTATTGTTGGGGGGGGAGGGCGCGGAGGGACCACCTTCAAAATGTTAACTGAATGCAACTGATGCAGTGACATCTGCCTGAATTTGCAGAATATATGAAACATAGCTCAAATGTATGAACTTCCCCATTCATCTGAGTAGGTGTTATAGGCCAATTATGATACTTTAAACGTCCATGTTGATAAACATTTCTTTAATCATTAAAATGTTTTTAAAACCATACTATCATGAGCTACACAATTTACTCTGAGTGACAGCTCATTTTGGGGCCATAAGTGGGTAGACTTGGGAGAGGACCACTGCTTCTTCCCCACCACTCAAGAGTACCCAAATCCAAGGTGCACAAATAGGGCATTTGATTCCGTGAGGGAGCTGAGCCCAGGAAGCATGCATGATCCTACTCTGAATATCTGCACAATCTACTAACATTAGCATCTCACTGTAGCATCTAAAGTGAATAGATATTATATAGGGCAAACTTTTGAAGAGTTCCACTAACTCTACTTTTCTAGTTCAACCCCTGGATGCCAGTCAGGTTACAGAATACTGTTGACTTGTGCCAGTCATACCAGAAGATAATCTGCATCCTTACACATTTCCTGTTTCAATGTCCCTCAAACGATTATTCTGGGACATCACTCAAAAATTAAGTAAAAACAGTTTTACACATGGTACTTTTTAAAAAACAAAATCAACAACTCTGAATAGGAAAATAGGTATGCCTAGATAAACCAGATCCAGTTAATTTTTCTTTGCTTATAAATTTAAGAGACATTATTAATTATGGCAAGACAGAATTGTTTCTCAGCATTTTCAATTTTGCAGAAAAAATTTCATTTAATACAAGTATCCTGTATAAATGCCGTACAAGACAACATTACTTCTTTTTCATATATTCCACTGAAATGTTGTACATGGTGCTGTTACAGCAGAATGTACACCTATATGTTTATATGCTATTAATCCAAAGCCTACTAATATTTGTGATCTATTCAAAGTAGGGACAGGGTGAATTTCACTCTTCTGTGAAAGATACAATGATTAATGTCCAAAAAATATTAAATTTTGTAAAAAACGTACCTTATCCATCATATTGTGTTGTGAACCTCCTGTTAAGGTCTGTAAAAATTGGTTCACATCTCCTGTGGAAGTTGCTGAGGATAGTTCAACAGGAGATTTCTCTTTTGATGGCTGGCTACTGATGGCATGTGGTTTACTGAATGACTGTGATCTTTTGATTGCCGATGAGACAGCAAGAGCAAAGGGGGATGGCCTAGAACTGGAATATGGTTTTGGAACGGCAAAAGTTCTAAGAGTTCTTAAGTTCAGTGTTGCTGGCTGACAGGAGGGAAAACTCAAAGGTTTAGCAGTTTTGACAGAAGTGGAAGCGTCAATTTTTTTCTCATTATCAACCTCTTCTTCATTTAATTGAGCAGGGAAATTATGTGTTTTATGTAAAGGAAAAAAAGACTGATCTGATGATGTCAATTTTTTGTCTCTCTCTGTATTCGTAGCCTCTCTTTGAGTAGGACTAGTAGCAGCACTGACACTTCTAGCAATTGCAGATGTTACATAATGACCTGAAGCCCTTCTTTGCATCTGTAAGTAAAAAGAACTAGGTTTCATTGTAGGACTCAAAACACTTGATTTTTCTTGAGTCTCAGGTGAAGAATTTGTGTTACCTGAGCTTAGCATCAATGGAGTTATGCCATTGCCTATATTGGGTTTGGAAGCCTCTGTTTCTATTTGCTTGCTTTCAGTAGTAACCCGAAGTTCAGAAGTTGAGACACTGTTAGTAATTCTGTTAGTTTTGTGCAGCTGATCATTCACTGCTAAAGCAGGTTCATATTTTAAACCAGACTCTGACTGACTTGTATTTTTTGAACCACAAAGAATTTCAGTTTGCACTCCAAATTCTTTTGAATTCTCTGACTGTGGGGACATTTCCAAGGTGACTCCATCCTGATCCTTAATGACTGACATAGCATCTGACTCACAATCTTTCAATATTTCCAAGGATTTTGGAGGCACTATTTTATAAGTAGTCATTCCAATTTTGGGGATATATTCTCTTGTAATTTCATTAGAGGGTTTAGGTTTAGGTTTGAAGTCTTGTCTATAAAGTGGATAACCTTTAATAGGAGAACTAATTGCACTTTTTGGAGCTCTCTCTGATGGGGTAAGACCACTGTCATTATCATATATATTACTTTGATTTTCTATGGGAATTGCTTTGTCATCCACAGCTTCTTGTCTCTGATGGTTGAATTCTGTTGAAACTTCTACAGACTCTTGCATCTTGTTCATCAACTGCAAAGGTGGATTGTCTATATCCAAATTCTGCATGCGGGCTACTCCTTTGAAGGTGGATGACTCACAATCTTGAAAGACAATCATTTCACTTAGTGTAGTCCTGCCACAACTATTATCAGATGGAGTTGTCTGAATTGCAACATCCTGAGTTTTTACTATCTCCATGTTCGTTTGATTTAGCTTCCGAATTTGTATCCCTAGATTCACTTGAGGATTATCATCCTGATTTGTAGAGATGTCATTTTTATACTCTTGGCAGTTTGATAGTTTGTCGACTTCAAGCTTATTTTTTTCTCTGACATCTGCTGTATTAATTTCTACCATCTTACATTGATTTTCTTTTTCTCCTGTGGTTGCTGGAAGGAATCTTGTGCCACTATGATCTTTAAAAGAAAAAATATTTCTAAACTAATATGAATATCAAACAGCCTGACTTTTGTTTAAATCATGAAACTCAATACCCAATACCCCCATTTCTTCTAGAAATGGTTCCTTAGAAATAATAAACTTTCCCTTATTACACCCTTTCAAGACATTAGAAAGGTATTTTAGCTTGATTAATACTGGTAATTTTTTCAACTTAATATTAAATGAAAAATACTTTAATACTACTACCCACTGAGGGTGTTGGTGTCGTGGATAGACCAGATGGCCAAGTTTGTTTAGGGATCACTTAAGGTTTTGGGGCGGGGAAGGTGTCTGAATTTCATCCCATTATATATAAGGTCTAGCTCATAGTCTATAAACTGGTAAGGACTATTCAAGATTATATCCTGCAATTCTTGTTTGGTCCCGTGTCTCTGCTGTTTGTGTACCTACTATATTTCTTCACATAAAAAGATGCAATTTGCCATACGTTTCTAGCATTTCTACACTGATGCAGTTAAAAATATCTGAGCAACACAATTATTGCATATCTGTTTTTTCAGGAGTTTATATTAAAGTGGCCTATCTTAAATTTTGGGAATATGAATCACATCTGAGCCTTTCCAAAATTCACCTTAAAACCCATTATTATAAAATTAATCTTAAATTCAAATGATTTTTTAAAAAATATCTCTCCCTGATGTATTTTATGTGTATTAAAAATAGCAGTTTACTAGTTTTAAATTATTTGAATTATAAATATGAAAAAACAAAGATGGGATTAATAAAAACACTCAGTCATGTATCTGAAGGAGTGCAACAATTTAAGATTATATATTTGCAGAATTTAATGTGTGTATTTGTTACACTACAAGGATAAAGTAATGGGTTCATGAAATCATGAAAGTAATGGGTTCTAGGGGAATGAATTATCCATTTCTAGAACTATGAAAGAGCCTTTGCTTCCCTACAAAACAACATATTTCCACAAACACAATGTCATAATGCAGTTTTGTAATTAAACCTGATTTTCCTCTTAGGCAGGATATTTGTGATAAATTCAAAAATTAACATATTAGAAACCATTATTGGGATATTCTACATTGTTCTAAACAATGTAATGCAACAATGGATTACAATGGGAACAAGAAAAGATTAATTTATAGATTTTGTTCAGAGTTCCTCAGTCAGATTCATGACATGATTTACAAATAACTTGCAACACAAACAAAACACAGTAACTGAGCATCATTTTGGTCATTTCATTTTCTCGTCTTTATCATCAAATAGTTAATGAATATTTGCAGGAATGCACCAATGTTGTCTTCATTAGATTCACAAAACGAATTCATAACTGACAAGATCCTCCTCTATGTTCACACAGACATGAGAAAATCTTTAACTGTTTCAGAAAATCAATAGAACTTCAGCAATCTCGGATGCATAACTGGCAATTATTTCATCAAGTTCACAAAACCATTAATTTCATCCATCTAATGCAACATACACCATAAGTCTGAGGGCTTGTCTACACTACCCGCTGGATCGGCAGGCAGCAATCGATCCAGCAGGGGTTGATTTACTGTGATTTACTGTGTCTAGTATAGATGCAATAAATCGAACGCTGAGCACTCTCCCAGAATGAGGAGCACAAGTGGAGTTGATGGGAGAGCGTCAGCTGTCAACTTACCGCAGTGAAGACACCACAGTAAGTCAATCTAATTACACTGACTTCAGCTACACTATTTATGCGGAAGTGTAGACAAGCCCTGATTGTCTCTGAACAAGCCATTATGGGCTGTTAAATCAAAAGGGTGTTCATAGAATCATAGAATATCAGGGTTGGAAGGGACCTCAGGAGGTCACCTAATCCAACCCCCTCTCAAAGCAGGACCAATTCCCAGACAGATTTTTGCCACAATGAAGCCACTATGGCCAACTCTGTTTATACTACACACATGAATGATGGATCCTCTTCTGTTTGTTAACAATAATCTAAAAGTAAAGTTTACTACATGTGTACTGGATAACTAAATCTTTGCATTAACACCTCAAAAACAAAATAAGCTCAAATTCAGGTTTACATCTAAACATCCTGGCAATAGCAACTTCCACAATTAATAATAATCCAACTGACATGACTTAAGGAATTTAGTTTACCATCATTAGATACTCTCATTCCTGTATATTTCAAACAAGGTGCCTGTCATTTCATTTGACACTATTAATCTTGAAATACATCTTTTCATCATGCCAGTAAAGCCAGAAATAGCTAATTGGGGGAGGGGGTTGAGAATTTTTTTCTTGAATGTTTGGCTCTTGCAATACCATTTGACATCATAATTTAAAAAAAAAATCCTGTTGCTAGATTAGCAACATAATTCAGACCAATATAATTTCTCTCTTTTAGAGAGATCATTCTTCTGCTGCACCTGTCTGCTTTAAATCTCTCACTCTGAAGGTTTAGCATAAAAGACACCATCTATCCAGCAGATTTATTCTAAACAGGACTTCCTTCAGAGCCTGCCAGTGCAATTTAATTGGCTGGGGAGTGCTATTAAGCAATATGCTGGGAAATCTATGTCCTGAGTCACACTGCAGTTCAATTACAATCAATGTGCTTTTGCAATGTAAAATAAAGGGTTTCTTTTTTTAAATTACAGAAACTACAGTGTCTTACTTATTCTGAAAGTGATTTCAGAATGTGAGCCATAGATTGATGTCATGAGATTCTGTAACCTAGGACTGGAACAATTTCTTCTATATTTGCAACAATTTTGAAGTATCAAGACACTACTGTATTTGAATGTGTGTGCATAAGTAGCTTCTATTTGTATTAAATGTCTGTACTTCATAAAGTGGTTTGAGATGCTTTTGAGTATGAAAGTTCTATTAACTTGGAAACCAAAATTCTCCTCAAACTTTCGTTACAAGTATTTTTCTTAGTCAGAATAACTCACCATAAATTTTGTTTGGATCCAATATTCCCAACTTCTTGTCATTTTCAAATGTAATTTGTTCACCGTCTATCTTACTGTGTGGTCCTCTGCAAAAGGACAGCACCGTACATTACATATGCTAATATCTCTCATTTCAGTAAACACACAGAAAAGATGTACAAGAACTGGCAATGTTCTCCAAAGGCAGATGGAGAAAACTAATCAAACCTTTCTGCCAAACACTGGAAAAATTCAACAGAGATTATTAAAAAAATTGAGAGGAAATGCTGCTATGATGCTTTACATACCACAGTGCATATGCAGTTTCTCTTTAGTGCAATGCTATGTGCATTTTTTTTTGTTTTTTTACTTCCCTCCCCCAATTTATTAGGCCCCGAGTAACCTCTGCAAGTTGATGAGCACACAACTTCCAGTGAAACCACTCAAGATGTTCAGGATCCCACAAGATCATGCTCAAAATGTTAATTCTTTTGTTGAGGTAAAAATGACCACCAAGGTAATTTTCTGGATGTTGTCCATTACATTGTATATACAGTATGTTGCCTCAAAAGGGGGAAACAAATTGAACCCCATACATGAATATCTTGCAATTATAAAACCACAGAGGATTGAATTTGTGCAGTGCATACTTTTTCCTTAAAAAAGGACAGATAGGATATTTCTCAAAAGTGTAAGGAAAATGTTAACAATATCAAGAACAAAAAAGAAGTAGGAGCACAGCATATTACTAAACATTTTGCAAGTGTACATAATTCTTCTATGCTCAAAACATAAGGCCCACAGGCTGACAGAACTAAGAGCAGACCTGGGGCTGGTCTAATACACAATAGACCAAACTGGCCCTCAATAATCCTGGAAAGTGGGGAGTTCAAGAAGTCCTACAGTCACCTTGGCATTCTCCTCTAATAAGCTACACTAAGCAGAGCTTTGATACAGCTGAGAGTCGAGCACAATGTTTGTCCATGTAGAACACAAGTTTTTTTCTCTTACCAAAAGTAGTGGCAATTAGGAAACATGTTATTTTGTTAGCTAACAAGCAAATTATATAGTGTAGCTGACAGAGTAGGGATTTCTGCAAGGCCCTCTTGACCCCAGACTGACTAAAAGGAATGTGGAGATCAAAGTCAAAACTAGAATTCGTCAGGAATTTTTCAGCAAAAGTTTTTCCATTAGAAAATGCTGTTTTGTCAGAACCAAAATATTTAATGGAAAAATACCAATTTCAATTAAACTTTCATCAGGACAGGATTCTCAGGTGCAGGATGGAATTTCTCATCAGAAAGAGACCCATTCCAAAATACCCAAGAGCCTGGTTGTTAGACCACTCACCTGGGATGTGAGAGACCCAGGTTTCAGACCAGGAATTCAAACCTCTCTCATATCCCAGCTGAACAACTACTAGGCTACTGGCTCTTCTGGGTTGTCTCTCTCTCTGTTTTTTCCGCCCCCGCAAAAACCTGAAACAGGTCTGGGGTTCAACTTGATGTGGAAAAGGAAAATTTCTGAAATCTTGAAAAAAGTTTAGTGGGATGAGAAAAACCATGTCCTTCCCAGCTCTCATCAAAACCCCTCACAGTATTTATGGAGGTGACTGCATGCTACAAGTTCTCACAGATGTTCACTCCAGCGCAGTGTTTTTAAAAAAAAACAACACCTTTTTCCAATTTAAATTGGGCAGAATGGCCAACTTACTTCCCTCGGGGAACAGAGGAATAGTAGATTAAATGAATATTATGGAACTTCTCTGGCCAATCAGTTTTCATTTCCAGCAGGCACTATTTTATGGTAGAAGCCTGCTGAGTCAGGCAGTTTATTATACAGGCTGAAGAGCAAAGTCAGACACTGCAGAGGCATCAGAAAGGGAAAAAATGCTAAAGAAAACTGAGATATTTACATCTTTCCTAAGTAAAAGAAGAGAGAATTAGCAGTGTTCTCTGAGGATAGATGGATAAAACCTGTGTGTAAAAGACAAGAAAACACAACAATGAATAAAAAAACCTGAGAATTATGACCATAAAAGTGGAGAGCATTTATCCAGGGAAGGCCATTCTTCCTGATCTCCCCAAAATTGTCAGCATAATATTGTAGCAGTCCTTTGTGTTGTGACAGCTAACTGACCAGATTTCTAGTTTTCATACTTTTTTCAATGAAAGTGACTGTTGCTTAAATAATAATTAACAATGAAAGAACATTTTAATCTATTGTCATTTCTATTACTATGTGAAACCTGAACATAGCTACCTTTTATTTAGAAAGTGAGGAAAAGTGGGCCTAAACAGACTAGCCTGGAATGTTTATGTGGTGATGTTTTTAACCACATTTAACTATTGTATAATGAACTTGTTATATTAGAAAAGAAAGGAAATGAGAGTTTAGAAATATTAATCTCATGCCACTTTCTTAGAAATCTCTATTCTGTTCTTTGCAATGAAAAAGTATTCATGTTCTTGTTTATTCGTTCTCCCCCTTTCTTTCTTACCAAGAGTACTTACTTGCCATCTGTGCTCATATTTTCTTGTTTTTCTTCCTTGGAACTTTGAAAGTTATCTACAGAACCATTGCCAGGAATTGAAGATGATGAAGCAGAATCATTTTTTTCAATATCTAGTGGTACATCAGTAGAAATGAAGGAGGCAGAAATCCCTTGTGTCATAAGAGAGGTATCTGCACTTTCACTTTCCTCTTTGTGCTGTATGTTCTTCTCTTCCTTTTCACTGATCTCATCCAGGCTATATTCAGAGCAAATTCCAGCTGCACTCACAGAACAATCACCCAGAGTGTAAATATTAAGGGACAAAGCAAGTCTAAACATTTATAATTAAAATAGTAAACTGAAGAAAATTTTCTGAAGAAATCACACAAAACATTAAAGTATGACTCAAAGTTTAAATTTCTACAGGATTTACTATATAGTTCTTTCCTATTCAATTAGACACATTTCTTTATATCTGTGAATGCTACAGACAACTTTAATTTGTTTAAAATGAGTACTGAATTAATTTTTTAAAAAAATCTGCAGTACTTAGCAATAAACATACTACTAGAAAAATATCAATTCTATGTTAATCAAATCACTATTATTTTTTTCTGATAAATCAATTTGTTATTCTCAAATTCAGCTTTAAAAATTCAGCTTTTTAGATCAGAAGTAGTATGCCAGTTGATTTAAGAACAGATACAAGACCCAAACCTAGTCCCAATCAGCTCAGTGGTGATTTGCCACTGATTGGCATGGGACCCACCAAAGAGTTATCAAAACTTAGCTGTAATACCTTGAATTTATCAAAATTTAGCTAAAAGAGTACTCTGATATTTAGCATATAGGGTCGTTGCATATGCTACAAACAGAATTCAACAAATATGTAATATTACATGAAATGCATTTTAAAATGTAACAGTACTTCAATTAAAATGTAACTCAACAAAAATGTGTAACTATCAACTTTGACCAAATACCATATAAAATACCATACAAGACATAATAAAATTTCCAAGGCTGGGGTGCCTAAAGTTAGGCTCCTAAATAAGGCTATGCAAATAACTAATTTTCCATTTGGTGGCAGTTATTAAAAATGGGGGAGGGCAGAAATTGTTTCAGATCAACCCCAAAGTGATTTTTTTCTTTTTTTGGCAGCAAAAACTGAAAAGTCAGAATTGTTTTGTTTCGGGGCAAGCAAAAACCTTCATTTTGATTTTGGGCACTTTAATAAAGGAAATTGAAATTTGGAAATTAAGGCCTAGGTTCGCAAAACAATGGTGGCGCATCCCTTACACTCAATAGCCCAGTGCCCTAACCACCAGGCAACAGAGTTATTCTCATGGTCCCTTGCTGACCCAATGAACATTTAGGTATTTCATACCTAGTGGAACAGTTTCAACTGGAGAGACTGAGGGACCCACTCCCAAATATCTTCGGGCTTAGGGCTCTTACGTAAAATGTGGGAGACCGGAGTTCAATTCCCTGCTCCAAAGTGAGTATCCTAACCAGCAGGCAGCTGGGTGTGAGGGGAGCACCCAGCACTGCCACCATGTGAATCTAACCTGACATTTCTAAAATTTCTTTTTGCTGAAACAATTCATGACACAATTTGGCTGACCTGAATCTGGATATTTCAGAAGAAAAAAAAAGTTTCACCCAGTTCTGCTCCTAAATTCAAGATTAGTCACCTAGCATCTCTGGAAATTTAAATGCCCTACGGCCCATTGACTTCCTATCCCAAACCTTTCTACAATTAGATGTCAATTAGTATTTTAAAAACATTAGTAAATAGACTTTACAATTAGCCTACTGGTTGTGTTGCTGCTGGTACTGTTTGTTATTCAAAAGATGTTAGGTTATACCTTGGAAATTTAGGAAAACAACTGTGGAATAATTATTCCAGAAGAGTTATTTTTGGTATAACTCCCCCACCCCAACCCCTGCACGCACACACACACATTTATTCCAAAAATAACGATTCCAGAATAGCTATTTTGGAAAATTTACAAGTATAGACAATCTCTAAATAAATGAAGGCTGTAAGAATGGTGACAAAATAGCAGCTGGGAGCTATGGGGGAAGTAACTAGTGGTGGAAAAAGTGAATCACAAGGATCCTGGCACATGCCTTTCTTAAAGATTAGGGAGAAATCACAAATTGTCCTTTCTCAACTAGCAGACTTACAACACCACAGGCTGGACAGCATGTTACCTTGTATTATTACAGAATTGTGTAAAGACGGAGAAAAGTTCAAATCCAGAACAGCAGTTTAAATCATAGCCTGTAAGGATAAACTCAAAATTGGAAGCAGCAAAGTTTTAAATAGTGTTAAAGGTTTCACTTACTCACATAAAATGGTCACTGCAGCATTAATCAACTTGGGGTTAAAAACTAATCATGAAGGCCAGAGAAGCACATTCTGCTATTCTATTCTATAGGATTTTATACTGTCTTCATCTCTGTAATACCAGAGGGCTTTCCAGTAGCTTGTTAGTCACATTGTTTAACTTCTGTCACATGTGGATTCTCCTCTCCCCAAAGAGAGAAAGATGTATGAAGTGTAGCATTTTGTTTTGGTGGGGAACCTCTGTTGGTGGCTTTTTAAAAAAATGTTTTTAAAAACATTGCTACATGTTTATGTTAAACAAGGTGAAAGTTGTTCTCCTTGCACCTGGAGCAAAACAGATGGTGAGATTTGTGATGGGCCTCATTTTTAGTGGGAATTTGTTCCACAGTTTTGGGCCAGCCTCCAAGAAAGAGTCATCTCCTGCACATATGAGCTTTACCCTGCGGGAGAAAGCTCCAATTTATCTAAGAGGCAGAGTTATTTGCCATGGTCCTCATCCTGAAGCTCTAGGCAATCTTTAATACACTGGGCACAGGAAATTGAGCACCCTGAAGGTAAAGACTGAGACTTTGATCTTGACTAGATGTTCTATGGGAAGCTGGTTTAGAGAGCACAGGACAATACGCTTATGGCAACTCATGTTGCTGGGGAGATATTCTGCAGGGTTGTGCATTAGTTGTAGTTTTCTAAGGGCTGTTTCCTTGGGCTTCATATCCAAGTATATTGCCAATGTGTAATCCAAATGCAAGTTGACAGAGTCATGCATTAATCAAGGCCAGATTATCCACCAGGATGGGATGGAGTCTCCTAGCCACCCAGAGATATGATGTGAGGTGCTGCTATGTGAGAGCTTATTATCAGCAAGGAATTCAAGAGCACTCCTAAACTACAGACTGAACTGGCCCAGTTTGTGGTGTGTACTTTGAAACAAAGGAGACCACACCATGAAAGCAAACTCAAAGTGCTTTGTTCTGCCCAGCAGCATGACACCCCCCCCCACACACACACACACGTCTTTGCCTCAGATTCAGCTTCAACTATCTTTTGGGGGGGGTAGGAGGGTCCATGAGCTGATCTCATCCAAGCGCTGAGCCATCTTAGTAGTAGTAGAATAGCTGTACATCATAAAGAATAAGTAGAGCTGTGTTATGTTTTCACAGTTACACCCATACACTCCTGGTGGCTGAAGGATCAGTTCATGTTTCCTGACTTTGTTCCAAATGCCTGGTTTTCTAGGTTTAATTTTTATCTAAGATTGAAGCCACCTCTCTTCTTTTTAACGAAACTGGTTTTGCATTGTGTGTATGTGATACACTATGTGATACGCTATGTCTACACTATGAACTAGTGGTGTGATTCCTCTGTTGTACACATACTGGCAGTAGCTTGATGAGAGCTAGTGAGAGTATAAATAGCAGTACAGACGCAGTAGCATGGGCAGAAGCATGGCTGAGCCATGTTGCATACGTACGCACTGGTTTCAAATCAGTTTGTACTCAGCACAGCTTAGCTGTGTCTCCACTCCACTGCCCGTGCTAGCAATGGTATGTTACAATTTATACTTGTGTTACTCTTGGGACATGTATGTGTACAAGTACAATTGTGTGTGTACAGACACAAACACACACACACACACACACGTACGTGCACTAGGCATTAAAATATACTTCTTTTTCCATTAAAGAATCTCAGAAAACCAACAAGATATTTAAAATGTATCTGTGCGGGTATATATGTTATTCACCAGAGCAAACATTAGGCTATGATGTTTAAACAATGTTCCTTTCAAGCTATTAACAGCCTATTGGGCTAAAAGGTACCTGAAGAGGTTTTAGTTGACAGATCAATGATCTTACAAAGTAAATCTCCTTTGGAGACATGGGTCAATAAGAGTACCATTTAAATGGTATACAATAATAGTCTAACATCTCTTTGCAAGCTATTATGCTCCAAAGTGTCAGAGATAGAGAGTTGCGTACTCTCATCATTCACCCATTATAGTCTATCACTCTTTTCAGTGCGCTGGCTACTGACCTAATGGACCTCAGATTCCTTGGAGACTTTACTGTGTGTTTTGTCAATAAGATTGCTACTCATGAAATTTAATTTTAAAAAATTGTAGGAAATATACAATAATTGTTAATTAACATGCAGATATTTTACTCTTCTTTCCTAAACCACGAAACTCTAATGGAACGATGTATGTTAGGCTAGAAAAATGTTCAGAATGAAAACTAAAACCATTATGGAAAGGAAGATGCATCTTTTTGTAGTTTTACAATGCAAAAATCATTCTAATTATTTTTCTTTTACATGTCTCTTCTAGTAGGTGTAATCCTTTAAAGCATTTTTCAGTCCAGAGTGGGCTTTTTAAAGAGAAAATAAACTTCTGAAAATAATAGTTTATAATGGATATGTTAACATGTTTTAAACTATACAGTGCAGTACCACTTTAATGAATAGCTAACAGAAGCACAAACGCATTCTATTACTTTCAGGAACAAAAATAGATTCCTTCAAGTGATCATTACATTGTGACTGGTATCTGGTAAACCTATTATGCACTGCTATTTTATTGAATGAGCAAATAAATTTAAGCAGCAGCCATTTGATATGATACAATGCAGAATATAACTGGGCTTTCCTCATGGGGTCCTGTAGAACCACAGGCCATGGAACTGTAGCAGAGCTGCATCTAAGTGGCATCCACTTAGAAAGTATTGACAAAA
Source organism: Mauremys reevesii (assembly GCF_016161935.1). Classification (NCBI taxonomy): domain Eukaryota; kingdom Metazoa; phylum Chordata; order Testudines; family Geoemydidae; genus Mauremys; species Mauremys reevesii. The sequence continues at coordinate 43,422,408 of NC_052633.1, read as the reverse complement.
AACTCCATCATGCAACTTCTCCCAACATCTGGATGGATTGTAATGGGGCTTAAAAACAAAACAAGACATAGAAGCACCCGTGGACAACCTTCCCCCTCAGCAGGCACAGTCTATATCTCAGTGTTCATACTGGGCCTGTTCCTAAGCCCACTCAAGTCAATTAGAGTCTTCCCATTGCCTTCAGTGGGCTTTGGATCAGGCCCACTTGTATACCTCTCTACAGCTTTTGACAGTCAACCACAAGGTATTACTGACCAGTGGGAAACACTCAGAAGAATTAAAAGGCTACTTCCACTCCCATGAAAGGTCTTTGCTTTCCCATTTATCTAAATGATGCAAAGATTTGGGACCCTCGTAAACTAAACTCTAGATTTCTAGGAAGTGACAATATTAACAAATACCTTCTTCCACCTTCACTTTCCTAAAACATTTTGTCCCATCCTTATTTATAATGTTTTGGTAACTCATGCATTCATCATCTCCAGCATGGTGGCGTACAGCACAGATACTCTAATTCACTGTATCTGGGGTTGAAGTTGGAAACAGTGCAGAGGGCTCCAACTTGTGTAGAATACAGTAGCCTTATATCAGTGGAAAACGCAATCTTGAACACATCAACTCTTTGCTCTACATCCTCTATTAGCTCACAATCTGCATCTACTGCCAATTCAAGACCGTGTGGCACCAGTGGACAAGACCCATCTATCCATGACTTGTGTAAACTGCTGCATTCCTCTAGGGCAGTGTGGCTACTGAAACCCAGGAAGAATGCGCGAGAGCTAGAGTGAAAGCATTCTTGTTCAACAAGGCTCGGCTGCGGAATGAGCTGCTAGAAGAGATTAGGCTAGCATGCTGCAAGCCCTTACTTTATTTTTTTAAACGCTTTTTCATTATAACTTGAAAAATATTTATATTTTACAAAAGTACATATACCACAAGCAGAGCTTCCTAGAACCTAAGAAAAACAAAGAACAGATTATTCCATAAAGTTGACAGATCTAATTCACCCATGCCAGATTCAGGTACTACAGTGATGGGAAATGAAGAAAATCCAACATAGATCAAAACCCCTAAGATAGAAGCATATTACAGCTAAAGAAATAAGTCAGAGAGACATCTGACTGCATTCTTCATTTTAGAACTGAATTGTCTCATCTGTAATTGGATACAAATTTAAACAGGGAGAAAATTAAATATTTATACATGCTATCTGAAAAGAAAAGTTTATGGTATGGCATAATTACAGCTGATTTTTGTTCCCTACAGTGGCTCTAGAAGTAGTGAAAACTTCACCACCACATGCATTATAATATTGGTCTACTGTAAATTATCTATCCATAATATCCTATAGAAAGATATTACAACCTACATTTAGAAGGCATTTCAGTTGCATCAGGACAGTCAGTGTTACCAGTATGGTTAGTTTCATCGGTTACTTGCTGGAGAGTGTTTTGTTCATGATTGGCCGCATCTAAGCAATGAGAGGCACATGATGGCACTGTGGCTCTGGTTATATCAACTTTATTGCCTAAAAAGCAGTTTAAGAATAAGAGGGTTAATTAGCTTGATGTAATCTGCAGATTACACAAAATAAAATTAGAATGACAGCAAACAAAAATGTAACTAAACAAATTTCAAAGCAAATTAGTTATTTTTAAAGGAACTTTAGTAAATTATTTGTGAAGTTGAGCCTCCAGTAATACTCCAATTGTACTTCTCTTTTTATAACAACTACAGTTTATACTTGTTTAAATACACTTATCCTCAAGTTAAATTTTCAGCATATCCTTAAGGCAGCCTCCTTTTCTGCACCCAGATGCCAAAAACTCTTAGGTACAACTTAGGCCACCAAGACATTTTAGTACCTAATGTACCTAGTGTACACATCATTTATTCAGAAGTCCGAGTTACCTAAAATTCACCTGCAATTATTTGCTCACACAATTTGAGTTAAAAGTTAGAGGCAGTGTCCAAACGATCTGGTCCATGATTTGCAAGACATCTTATTTGCCTGAATAAGTTTTTTGCTAAGAATTTTATTGCTCTCCTTACTATTCTTTATAATGTAGGCACAATATAATGGTATGTGACCCCATGTACATGTCTGCAACCATATTTCCTCAGGGTGTGATCTTAGATCACAAACTGAACAGGGACAGAATCTAGTGAGCACTTGTGATTCAACCAATTACAGCTTTTTCATTCATGCACAGAACTACTCACATCACAACTTTTATCCAAGATGGTAACTGGTTAGTGACACAGCTGGCTTTAAATATTGTTTGTATCCAAATACATTATGGGTTCTTCTTGGTTGGTAACTGAGTTTTCCCCTTGCCAGAGGCCTAAGATAACACATGGGTCTCTGTATAACTGGTGTGGCATGCTTATGTTTCGCAGTCTAAATGGGAGTCCCTAACAAGGCCCATGTAACCACTTTAGCTCATCCTCCTGCTTCTAGTTATCCGTACAGTAGGAAATCTCAAAGTGCAGAGCCTCATATACTGCTAATGCCACTCCATGTGTGTGTTCTTAAGACATTTTATCCCCCGTTGAAACACTGAGATAGCAGTTTTCCCAGAATGCACTGATACAAAAACATAGGCAACACGGTAGTTATAGTCATATAAACAAGACTCATACTTGGTTATGTTGGGTGAGGAGGGAAGCGATGTATGGACATGACAACTGACCCAGACGCACACAACACAGGTGGTGTTCTCTTTTAAAACTATTTCATGAATGTCTAAATATTCTAGAATACCCACTAGGTATCTTTTTTTTTTAATGTAACACATAGTAACCAATACAAACGTCAGTTGTTTGTTACTATATCATGCAAAAGTAAAGCTTTTGTACTTTAGAAAGCCATATAAATACTTACAGGATTGGGGGCAGGGGGGCGGCGGGATGGAGAAATAGTATCCAGGGAAAATCTCAAATTTAAATGATAGTTTAAGACAAATACAATAATGGGCATGTAACATCTGCAGCATGACCTTTTTACTATTTCTCTTTATTACCGTGCTTTTACTATGACTGTTCTTGACTATATTTTAATAACATCTGGGAAGAATTACCTGTTGGAAACAGTACTTCTGTCTCTCTTTCTTCCACAATACTTTCTACAGGGGTTGATTCTGCAGATTCTGATGCTGAAACAAAGTAAAGAAAATGTTAACAGACAGCTCCCTTTTTAAATGCAATCCTTTATTTCTTTTACACCAATATTAACCTGAAACAAAACTTCTAACTTAGACTTTACAGATTAGTACGTCTAAGGAATGAAGTACTTTCGTCTCAGTGATTAAAGCTTATTGCAACCACAGCTACAGTACTGTCAATTCCATGGTCCACACACACCCACACACCCCTCTGTGCATTTCAGCTGTTACAATATTACAAACCTTGACATAGAACTGAAGTTAGAGGAAAATGTCATGTATCAAACATTGTCTTGTTTTCATCTGTCTTTTTACCTAAACATATTCTTAAATATAGATGTTTGACATGTATGTATGGTTTTACTTAAAAGTTCAACCAATAGGGTGACATTTCTTTAACATTAGTATTTAGCCTAGGTACAGTTATACCATCTTTCCATTTCTGCCTAGTTAAAAAGTAAAAAGATTACCAGTTCTTTTACTGTTGTCTCTTTGGTCTTGTGGTATTCTAGAGGGTGGAGAGGGCGCTTTGCGCTTAGTTCTTCTCAAAGAGGAGTTAACAGATGATGTGCCACTGAGCTGCAGAGAACCTGTTCTCACTATTCCTAGTCTCAACTGACCCTAAGGGGGGGGAAAAAAAATCAAAAGAACAAGAGTATTCTGAGAAACAGCAAGAAAAGTCTGATTATTGTACTGCAAAATGTATACCTGAGATAACAATCCTCATCCACTATTAACCAAAATTGAAACAACTTGTTAAGTTTCTAATAGTTTCTCTGAGCAATACTTTCAACCTATTCCCCAGGGGAAAAATAATCAGAAAATGGTGGAGCAGTAAGTGAGGGGAATTATATCTCGTATAGTGCTGGATAGTCAAAAATGTATCACAACAGTGACAGTAAACAAAATTAGTTGTCACAAATGTTAGGAAGAGAGTAACCTGGAACCTCTCACACTTTTAAAAAAGCCCATGTCAGAAAACTTTGATGGGGAATGTTCCTAAATATGTTGTAATATGGTGTAAAGACAGAACTGTAACAACAACATTTTAACAAATATTCTAACAAAAATAGGGATTTGGCTCTTTGCCAGTGTGCACACAATATGAAAGCATCAAAATACACAAAGGTATAGGACATCTGAGGGGAACTTTTTAGTTTATACCAGTGGCTCGCAAACTTTTTTACTGGTGGCCCCTTTCACATAGCAACCCTCTGAATGCGACCCCCCCTTATAAATTAAAAATACTTTAATATATTTAACACCATTATAAATGCTGGAGCAAAGCAAGGTTTGGAGTGAAGGTTGACAGATCGCGACCCCCTCTGTAATAACCTCGCAACCCTCAGTTTGAGAACCTTTGGTTTATACAGTAAGTTGCTATGGCAGTCCTGTACGCACTTTAAAAAAAGCTGTTCAGTTTTCTTATCACTAGTTCAGCGTCTCAAAAGATAGCTGCCATAATTTTGCCTGCCATTGTAACAGCTATTAGCCTGATACTGAAGTAACCTTGTAGCTCTACATCTCAGAGTGATTACTTTCAGGATCCCAATGATAAAGAAATATGTTTCATCTCTAGTCACAGATGCCCATTCCTGTAGCTATTTTGATCACTATCACTTGTCTATTTGACAGCATAATAAAATCCAGAAATCACATTCATTTTATGGTAGCAGAATCTACACTTGAGCCAGACCCGGGGGTCATCTTCAAAGGACTTTTGTTTGTGCTTCAATTAAGCGGTCTACTTCATAAAGCAGAATATGAAGAAGCAGAACTGGAATAAACAGGATCACAAATCTCTCTTTTACTGATGATCCCTCCATAATTCAAGAACCCATTGACAGCAGAATTCTTGACCTTGTCAATACCCATGGAGTAAGATGCCTTTCATTTATCAAGCTACCACTGAACAACAATTGTGTCTTAAAATAAGCTGACATTTGTTCAAAAAAATAGGATTTAGTGCCAACTTCAAATAAGTTTGTCACAGTACTATACATGTGTAATTTTTTTATTTGATAAATTTTGTTTAAAAAGAGGCTGAGTGAATATCAATAGAGAAAAATATGGTGCAAAGTTTGCTTCAGTATGCATATAACACTTTGTGTGTGACACTGTTGGCTGCTATTAAAGGACATCCTAACAAGATGGCGATTATTGACACATTAGGACAGAGCCACTTAGCGATTCACATGAATCGGCACAAGGTTCTCAGGTTGCCCCGAGGACAAGATGTGTTAGTCTTACATGGCATACCCCAACTAGATGTCCGTTACAAAGAGGACAGTAATTAATTGCTCTCCATGTTTATCAAGGAGAAGACAAGAAGTAACAGACTTAATCCACAGCAATGGAGACTTAGGCTATATTAGCAAAAACTCTCTCACTAGCTAAGTACTGGATAGTTAAGTACTGGGATAGGTTATCAAGGTAGGTTGTGGAATCTACATCATTGGATGAACATTTGTCAGGAATGGTTTAGGTGTACACATTCCTACCCCAAGACAAGCAGATAAATTAGATAACCTCTTGAGGTCCCTTCCAACCTAAATTACTATGATTCTATACCTGGCTTTAAGAAGTTAATATAATGGGATGTGATATTGAGGATGGATAGGGCCTTCTAGGCATGCAAATCTGCCTAGCAGGCAGCTGGATTTTGTGAAATATGATTAGTGTGCATGGAAATGAGGCCAACAGGAGAGCATCTATAAACCACATACCTCTTACTGTTGTTGGAAATAAAGGAACAAATTCTGCTCTCATTTCCACCCATGTAAATCTGGTATAAAGGGAAATTTCTTAAATCATGAAGAACTCCAGTTACCGAGATGTGGTCCCTAGCTATATTCCACTGTGGGTACACATGCTCCATGCACCTGAGACCAGAAGAATCTTGCAAGCAATGTCTGTTGGTCTGTGCCAGCGCCCTTGCTCTCCTCATGCTCTGTAACTAGGGTATAAAAAGGAGTGCAGAGCAACTGCCTCTCCAGTTCCTTCTCTCTCTCATGAATCCAATTATGATCCAGAGCAGAGGGGAAGGAGGGCTGTTAGTGGAATACACATAGGGACCACACATCTAGAAGAACTCCAGTTACTAGTAAGTAAGTAAGTAAGTAAGTAACTTCACTTTCTTCTTCAAGTGCTGGTCCCTATGTGTATTTCACTGTGGACGACTGACAAGCACTACTCAAGCGGAGAGGCTCCGAGGAAGCAGGCAGTAGAGAGGTTTGAAGGATTACTGCCCCAAAGGATGCATCATCTGTGGAGGCTTGAACTAAGGTGTAGTGTCTCATGAACATATGGATAGAACTCCATGTTGCTGCTTTGCAAAGTCAAGAAAGGGCACTCTTGAACCAAAGCTACTGAAACTGCTGTCGCTCTATTAGAATAAGATGTCGCTATCTGCAGGTGAGGGAAATGCGCCAACTGATAAAGTGGTATACAGCAAGAGACCCACTTAGATATTCTCTGAGATGATATGGTTTGTCCACTCACTCATTCCTCTGTAGCAATGAACAATCTAGGTTACTTTTGAATTGGCTTTGTTCTTTGCAGGTAAAATACTAATGCACATCTTAGGTCAAGGGAATGAAGCCTCTGCTCCTCATTGGTGTCATAAGGCTTTGGGAAAAGACAAAGATAAGCATATTGAGGGACATCTGCTTTTATGTTTAGGAGAGCCTGTCTCCTGTTCTCATAAAAAGACCCCAGTAAAAGGTCTTTAGTTCCGCTCGATCCCACTCCTGGTGCTAGGAGGCGCACATCTCAGCATCTCTGGATGATGTACAGAGGAGTGCCCAGTCCCAGCTCTGGGGTCTGGGGTCTCATTGCACACTCCATGAGGCATTTCCTAAGCTGGAGTTCTCACCTCTGTCAGGTTTGGCTAGGAAAGGAATGGCAAATACTGCACTTAACAGAAATATGAGCCTCTCTGAGGCAACAAACAGCAGAGTTAGCCATCATAGCTGGAAAAAAACAGCAGGGACAGGAGATGCAGCTTTTAAATCTCATTAACCTGGGCATAATCTAAATCCTGTACCGGGAGCCAGGGAGACTCCCTGGGGGAACTAATTAATCACTATAGTGAATAAACTGTACGAGCACTATATACAGTTAAAACTTTATAAAACTTTTGAAATATTTACAGGTTGAGGACAAAAGGCTCAGCTCTGGCACTGAGGTTCCATCTCAGGCTATGCAATAGTAAGAAGGAGCTGAAGAGGCAGTCAATCTGTACTGTCCCTTATATCCTCAGTACAGAGCATGAGGAGAGTAAAGGCACAATTATGGACCAACGAACACTGCTTCACAGATTGGTCTCAGGTGCATGGAACACATGAATTACCCACAATGTAACACACACAGGGAACAGCCCTCAAAGATGAACCATGACTTCAGTGGAGTTACCCAGGATTTCCACAGGAGTAAACTGGTAGAATTTAGCCCATTAGGATTAATCAAGTATTGATGCACTCAACATAGCAAAGAAAACTGGGAAATACCGAAGTTGTACAATCATTGTGGGTTACTTTACTTCCATGTGCCTCTGTTTCTCCTCCCACCCTTTGTTTGTCTTCTCTGTTCAGACTGCAAACTCTTTTGGGCAAGGGCTGTTTCTTATTATATGTTTGTAAAGGGCCCAGTCCCGTGGGATCAACTCTTAAATTTATGTCCTGCAGGTGCTAATACAAATAACGAATTATAATAGTCACCATCAATGCCCCAGGATGTACTGATTTTAAAGGAACCACTTTCTTAAATGTCACAGAATTTCTTCTCCTTGAACTCCTCTCGAGTGGCTAAGAAAATGTTTTGTTGTAAACCAGCACTGCTTGCAAATTTGATTAGACAGTGGAGCACTGCCTACTCTCCCCAGTAGATTGGGACACTGCCTACTCTCAATGAAGAGGCAAGAAAAGACCAAGACAGACTGTTACTTAATTTTACACTGGTAAAGAAAAAAAAATATTTTTCTCCTCTTCAAACGACAAAGCTTCTCAGCCAAATATAAGACAAAATTTAGAACTTCTGTTAAACAGCGCTCTCTTGTGGTTTTTTCATGTTAACTGGAAATGAAAAGTATTGTGTACAGGATAATTAGACTAATGGTTCATTTGAGAATTTTTGTTTACAGGACTAGCACCAAATTCTAGGCCTATTTTTCATTCAGCATTTCATCTTTCTGGCATGCCAGTAGTCTAATTTATTTAAAAAGAATGCCTTTTATTCCAGATTCAAAGCACAGCGCAAAATACAAATATGCAGTGTCTTAATTTACACTGACACTTTTAGCCTCGATCTTTAATTGGACTTCACAACTGACAATCTGTGCTTTACCAAGATATTACCCAATGCATTAATTTTCTCCCAAAATTTGTTGGAAGGAGTTCAGTATACACTCAGATAACCTCTCTCATAACTTCATTCAAATGCATTACTATACAAGCAGACAATTTTACTAAGATAAAACTTTAGTTTAGCATCCTTGTGCTTCCTGTAAGTTAAATGTAGTTCCCAAGAGTCCCACTTGTTTCTAATAATTTAGATTGGAAGATTGTTTAGAAGACTATTTTCTTCAACAACACATTAAACTGTATTTTACTACAAAGGATTAAGCGAGGCAATTTAGAAATGACAAAAAATCCCAATCCCCTGTGTAGTTAATGGACATATTAATGTAAGCCAGAATGTAAGTAAGTATGTAAGCTATTAACTCAATAGAACAAGTTGAGGCTGGAACTCCTATTCATCACTCTCACTGTTTAAAATGAAACATCCTTGTTACAAAATAGTGGTTTTCTTTAAGCATATGTGCAGCACCAGTTACTTTAAAGTTAAGCAATGTACATGTCTTTGGAGGATCAGAGCCTTTGTGATGATTATATAAATCTTTGTTGTCTGGCTATTATCCAATTGCTACAAATACTTTCTTCTTTCTAAAATAAATTTGACTTCTAATCTTACTCATATAAAAATGTATTAATAGAACATTGGTTTATTTTATTCTATTTTTAATAATACAGCCAATATTTTGGAAACATACCAGGATATTTAAAATGTATCCTTCAACTGATACACTTATCTCCGTGTGAAATATTTCTTGTTTCACTACTATATGCTCAGAAAATAGGACTTTTAACTTATATTGTGTAACTATTTTTGTTCCAAGCCTCACCAGAAATACTATTGCCTCAGATACTCTTAATCAGTGAAACTTAATTGGGTGGAGAGGTGGAGAAGAAAAAGTTTAACAATAACTCACCTGTTCATTGTCATCAACACTACTAGATTTCACAACACAAGATGATGCGTGTCTCACTTGGGTATGTTCAAGATCCTGTGGGACACTTTGAGATGCAGGCATTGGAGGCAGGGGTGCTCTTCGCTTCTTTGGCATTTCAGATGGCAATGTGTTAGAGTCGTACTGCTTGGAAATCGTGTTAGATCTGTTGATAAAAGTTGGCCTGGGTTTGCTCATCAGTGGAGTTGCTGGGGCACTGGCAGTCTTAAAAGGAGGGGAAGAGATAATCAAACATTCTGAAAGTATTTGAACCAGCAAACCTGATTGTTCTGAGAATATATTTAGACATATTTTGCTTAGAAAATGCCATCTTACTTGTTCTCGTTTCTTCTTACTTCTCTGAAAAAAGCTGAAAAATCCTTTATTTTCTCTCTCCTTCAAAGTGTCTGGGTTTTGAGACATTTGGTAGGAGTCTACAACAGAAAATATTAATTCTAGATATTTATTGCAGAGATTATTTTTGGTATGTTTGGTATATCCTTCCAGCAGGCTGGTAGCAGAGTGTGTAGTAGAGAAAAAAATATTCTGTATGAGTAGCCTTTTGAAAGTACAGTTTGAAAAAGCTTCCTGACATTGCCATGTTTTTTACCTTAATTTTTCTCCTTAAGCAACCATAAATTAGCATGAATTTTACTTGCCAGCGATGTAAAAAGTGCTCCATATCAGCACTGCACTAAATATGATCAATCGTGTTAGAGAAAATTTTAGTTGCAGTCAATTAAAATTTTAGACTTCCATGTACACTGCCATTAGGGTGACCAGATGTCCCGATTATATAGACAGTCCCGATTTTTGGGTCTTTTTCTTATACAGGCTCTTATTACCCCCCTAACACTCCCGTCCCAATTTTTCACCCTAACTGCCATGTTCCTGTATACTTTATTCAGGTTCTTGAACAAAGAAGAAAACTTTCTATGCATGTAGTGCTTGTAAATGAGTATACCATTTTCAATTAAACACAAACCTATACACACACACACACATATACACACACACACACACACACACACACCCCTAAATGAAGATGTGGCACAATGGTAACACTCCGACATCTCAGTGTGAAGATCACATCATAAACTAGGTATGAGCCATTGGTAAAAAGCCATCAAATCCTTGCTAAACCTGGGAGTAGTGATTTTCACTCAGAATTAGGATTCTATAAAGCAATTTATTATAATCTAAAAAGTCTTATATCCTGTAGGAAAACTAAATGTTTTAAATGCACAAAATATTGACAACCAATGCCATATACAGATGGGATAACTACAGGTTAATTGATGATCAACCACTCTGAGTGCATAAGGCATGTGGAGGGTGCAAGAAGCTCTTTCATTCTGTATTTCCTTTAGTTTTGGAGAAAGATCCTCCCCCACAGATCATGTACCCTTTTAACTATCCAGCCCCCCTTAATTCATAGCTTCTTCATTCTGCAGACCACCAGTAAAGATACCACAGATGTTATATGTGAACCACAAATGTCATATGTGCAGTGCACACATCCTAGGAAAGTAAAAACTCATGAACACATGGTGTGCTAAATCATGCAACCAGAAATCCACATTAAAATTGGATAGAGAACAATACAGGAAAATTAAATGCAAAAATTGTGTATACACATAGTATCCATCTACTCACTTCTAAACACCACTGTAAAAAAATTCAGTACTTCTTGACTTCACTCAACTAAGTACATTTTATTTCCAGACAAAAAAGAATTTTTTCAAATATCTCATTCAAAAAATAGGTAAAAAATTACATACTAATATATATGAGTGTATATATTTCACAGTTCCAATGCGAAGAATTTGTAGCTAAGTGCTCATTGTTATTAATTGCTAAATAAAACCTGTGTTCAGATGAATGTAGCAATGAAAATCTCAAGCAAGCCTCACAATCTTATTGTGTACTCAGGGTAATGTTTAAGGCTGTTTAAGAAAATGAACCTCCAGAGCTAGTACTACCCTGTCACAGACTTGCCTATTTAAAAAACAAACAAACAAATAAAAAAACCACACCCCCTTATGGGACATAGGGTACTCTTCATCACAAAGGTGGGGCAAGTGTTCTCAGGGCAGACAGTATGGTAATAAGCACTGTGCTTAAAATAGTCCAGAATGAGAGCGCCTCAGGGCAACTCTATACTTAAAACGCTGCATCAGCATAGCAACACCGATGCATCTGTGCTGCTGTAGCGCTTTAATGAAGATGCTCTACGCCAACAGGAGAGTGCTCACTTGTCAGCCTAGTTAATCCACCTCCCCAAGAGGCATAGCTATGTCAGTGGGAGAAGCTCTATCCTATTGATTGTTGAAATCAATAGGATACCTAACATTGTAAAACAGTCCTCAACATCAGTAAGGGTGGCAGAATCTTTTAGTAAAACCTTTTAGTAAAAAAAATTTTCAAATCATTCATTGTTCAAGGGGCTCCTGAAGAACATTCTTTTGTGGTGATCAAAGAACCACCATAAATTAAAATTTATTGAAACACTGTATGATAGGCAGGGTATCAATTTCTGTAATGATAATTTATGCAAATCTGACACACATTATAGGACATGAAGGTACTTGTTTACTTGCAGTCTATAAATGGCAATGTCTGAATGACAACTTATCAGCTACAGTTTATATATGTGCTCCTATTTCACTATCTAGCTCAGTAAAACTTACCTTGTAAAGATGAGAAATTGAAGTCAGCAGCTGAAGTGGCTAGAGAAAGAAAAATGGTAAATTAGTTATAATGATACTATTTATTAGATACAGAACCTAACTGTGGTTGAGGGAAAGCTGCAAATTACATATGAACACTCTCATCTGAGTTTCCAAAAACAGGAAAAGATAGCAGGCCCCTTTCATAAGAACAGTTTTCCCTATCTAAAACTAACCACCACCTCAGAATTTGAACTAGTATGACAGTGAAATGCACACAAATTTATATCAAAGACCAGAGATGCCACAATCTGTACATGTGCAGATTGTGTTCTAGAGCACATCATATTAAAACTAGCACATTTGTTAATATTTCCCATCAGTAGCAAATCATAGCAATCCTCTAATAAAATCAATCCATCCACCTGCCCACCCTCCTAGATTGTTTCTAATTGAGAAGGGAAGGAAATTCATTTTGGAGAAAAGTTCACCATGGGTGTTGGCTTCAGGCAATTGCTAAAAGGATGCTGATTTTAAATTACCTTTATAGCCCCAGAACAAACTTCAGTAAAGCAACTGGTCATCATTAACCAGGGGAATAGAAGTTAAATAGGAAGTTTAATAATAAATAATATTTATGGTATTTTTTTCTTTGCTTTTAATTCTGACTATTACTAAATTGTCTGTTACACAGAAAGCTGGAGTCTGGAAAACAGTTTTCAAGTTCAAATAATGTAAATTTTTAATTTAGTTATTTGACCTGCCACAAATTATTGACTTTTAGCACATACATTCTCAAATAAAAAAAAGTTAGGAATAGAGAGTCAGGGAAAGAACCCCAGACTAATTTTATTTTTTTGTCCAAAGTAGTAAATTGGTAGAAGATAGGTTGCTTCCTTCAATCAATACCTTTCTTGATCAAAGGGAGTCTCCACTGTAAGTTATCATTCCCAAACTGAGTCTGTTACTCAGATTGTGACTCAAATGAAAAAAAGAAGATATTCCACAAGAGGCCTGATATCTTTTGCTTGGGAAGGTCAGAGGTATTTAAAGATGCTGTAAGGAGGCATCCAATACAGAATAAAAACTCATTAAATTTGGAGAGAGGTCTCTGTGATTTCTTACCTATGGTGTTTTTGTTTTTCAAGCGGGGGAAAACAAAAATAGCAACAGTTAACCTGTAGATAAACTGTTTATTTTTATTATATTTCTGTCCTAAAATGTAAACTTGTGCTTACAAATCTCAGTATAATAAAAGCAGACCTGAACAAAATATTGGATTTCTATCACAAGGGAAATTTAAAAATGTTAATATTTGTTTTTTTCCCCACAACGAGATGAAAAATAAAATTTAAAAATTTTCCACACCATGAAATTCTGTGGACAGTTTCAATTAGTAAATGAAACATTTTGTTATACATTTTTGATTGACATGAAACATTCAAACATTTCTAAGATTAAAATGTAATATTTTTGTTTGTTAAAATAACCCAAATCACTGTGTTTCGACTTATTTCACCATTAAACTACATTTCTCCAAAGCACATAGACCTAGCAGGAGTTGTCGTTCTGGGCCCCGTTCTCTCTTATAGACCAGGCTCCTTTGTTGGACTACATCTCCCATAATACACACACTCACGTGAGTCTCATAACATACAACATAACTCAAAACTAAATGTTGTGGGTTAGTTCAAAAAAGTAAAGATTATTAATTGAATTAAACCGTCCCAAAATAAAATATTTCATTTTAATTTTTCCACTGGAAAAATCATTCTGACTGAAAATTCCCAACCAACTCTAAATAAAAGCTGTTATTTCAGATATTGCTGACTGTGGTGTCTTTGGGAAGCAAACTGAGATAAATGTCTTTGAAATAAAACGTACCAAGTGATGCTGCTATGGCAGAGAGGAAAATTTGCATTATGTCAAATGCAGGGATAATGACTATAGAAAGAAGGTACATAGCACTAGTCTAGGGAAGTCTAGCTGAATTACAAGAGCCAATGCTGACAGAACGTGTTCACTTGAAATCTCTCTCAGAAAGTCTTTGTAACAGGGGACTACAAAAAAACGTAAGGAGTCCTTCATAAAAGATGGACTTGTGGGCAAGGCATGTGATTGGGAGTTAGATGTGTGAGCGAAGGCAAGTCACTGCCCTGCCTTCTATCTGAATTTGACCATCACTAAAGTGGAGATAATGGCTTGTGAAGCAAGTAATATTAACGAACTAAATCAACCTATACCTCTGTGAAGTGCTCATATCCTACACTGATAAGCACCATATAAATTCATACATTTTGTTAAATTAATATGCTGTTAGGTACCTGGTCATCTGACCCTGCAGGATTATAAACAAAAATTATTTCCCTGCTGATTTTGCACCTTTCCCATTTAGCAAGATGTGACAATTATGGGAATCTATGTACAACTTAATTCTGTTTGATATTGGGCACCCTCTATGTTTATCCATGTGAGACTGCAAACTGTAGGGCTGGTTTTCTTCTCTATCTTTTGACATTCACGTTGGACTGAAATTCTAAGGAGTGGCGAGACAGGGGAACGGGGCTTACAGATCTGGTCTTTGAAAGAGACTGGCATTAAGGATTATTAATTAGTGAACAGACCTGGCCCAGATAGAATAGGATAGTTGAAGGCTGAGGGAAGTCACTTTACTCCAACTTCTCTGCAGAGGACTATGGTTTAGAGAGTGGAATTTCCCCAGCAGCAGTTAAAAAAAAAAAAAAAAAGTGTTGGTGAGACATATAAAGAAACACACAGAGCAACAGAGAGGAAGCTTTGGGCAGGAGACAGGAAAAGAAGGATATGCTTTCATAGCAGGGGAGGGGTCTGTTTAACTGTGGGACCAGCTTCCAGAAGTTTTTCATAAACTAGCTTTAGGTGGCTCTTAGCTGGGTTTGGTCTGGGGAAGCTCCAGGCACCAGAACAGCAAGTGCGTGCCTGGGTAGGCAAGCCACGGGGGGCGGCATGCCGATCGCCGTGAGGGCGACAGTCAGACAGACTTCAGCGGCATGCCTGCAGGAGGTCTGCCGGTCCCGCGGCTTTGGCGGCAATTCGGCAATGGGTACACTGAAGGTGCGGGACCAGCAGATCACCCGCAGAAACACTGCCGAATCCGTGTGACCAGCCCGCAGGCCTGCCGCTGAAGGCCGCCTGACTGCCGTGCTTGGGGTGACAAAAAACAGAGCCACCCCTGGTTTTGGTTCTATAGCAGAATGAATGAAGAACATTATGCAGTATCTAGAAGGAAATTCATTTCTCTAGAACACATGAAATCATAGATGTACCATATTTTTTTAAAACATTTCCTGTGTGCATACCTTTGTTGAGAAACTATATATAAAAATGTCTTACCTTTATTGACATTCATTGCATATAATTCCCTTAGTCCAAGGTCATTAAGAGATTTTGTTACATCAAGGGGCTCCTGAGACTGGTAGTTTTTCAGCAATACAGTGTGCAAAGGATCAAACTCACATTTGCTACAGATAATCGGTATGAACTCTTGAAGAGGTTCATGTGGACTCACTCTCATTACAGTCTTCTGTGTTCTCTTGTAGTTTACTACCACTCTTATTGTTTGCTGGGAAAAAAAATACAAATTCTATTAAGTAACATTCAAGGAATACAGACAGAGAAAAACCCCAAACTGTTACATCAACAGAATGTTGCAGCAACCACAGAACTCCACACACATCCCCTCCACCCACACCCAATAAGGGCTGTTTCACCATTGTTACAGTATTATCAATATTACAAAGAAACTCTAAGAAAAGTGTGATGGCATTTACTCTCTCAGCAAGAAAAAAAACGGAAACGCCTGATTGATCAAGTATCAGTTTTGGCTCAGGCTTGGTCTACTCTTAAAAATTACGTCAACATAGCCACGTAGTTCAGGGATATTGACCAAATTAGCTATCCTGACCTAAGATGCAGCTGTGCTGACGGAAGAATGTTTCTGTTGATGTGTTCCTACACCAATAGAAAACCCTTTTCTGTTGGCATAGCCTGCCTCTGCACTAGAGTTATGTTAGCATAACTACAGTGATGTAGCTATGCCAATGTAGTCTCCATTGTGTACACTTAAAGTTACAATTCACTTAGCATAAGTTAGAAAGTAGAAAATGGAATGAAGAAAAAATTAATTCAGTAATTTAAGCGCTTCATAAAAATACAAATGTTTATTTTCTGCGCTCTGCAAAGCTTCAATTTCCCAGAGCATGAGGAATATCCCTCATTTATACATCTGACCTGAAGAATTCTCAAAAGAATTGAGACCAATCCTATTCAATTTATTCATAAATGATCTGGAGAAAGGGGTAAACAGTGAGGTGGCAAAGTTTGCAGATGATACTAAACTACTCAAGATAGTTAAGACCAAAGCAGATTGTGAAGAACTTCAAAAAGATCTCACAAAACTAAGTGATTGGGCAACAAAATGGCAAATGAAATTTAATGTGGATAAATGTAAAGTAATGCACATTGGAAAAAATAACCCCAACTATACATACAACATGATGGGGGCTAATTTAGCTACAATGAGTCAGGAAAAAGATCTTGGAGTTATCGTGGATAGTTCTCTGAAGATGTCCACGCAGTGTGCAGAGGCAGTCAAAAAAGCAAACAGGATGTTAGGAATCATTAAAAAGGGGATAGAGAATAAGACTGAGAATATATTAGTGCCCTTATATAAATCCATGGTACGCCCACATCTCGAATACTGTGTACAGATGTGGTCTCCTCACCTCAAGAAAGATATTCTAGCACTAGAAAAGGTTCAGAAAAGAGCAACTAAAATGATTAGGGGTTTAGAGAGGGTCTCATATGAGGAAAGATTAAAGAGGCTAGGACTCTTCAGCTTGGAAAAGAGAAGACTAAGGGGGGATATGATAGAAGTATATAAAATCATGAGTGATGTTGAGAAAGTGGATAAGGAAAAGTTATTTACTTATTCCCATAATACAAGAACTAGGGGTCACCAAATGAAATTAATAGGCAGCAGGTTTAAAACAAATAAAAGGAAGTTCTTCTTCACGCAGCGCACAGTCAACTTGTGGAACTCCTTACCTGAGGAGGTTGTGAAGGCTAGGACTATAACAATGTTTAAAAGGGGACTGGATAAATTCATGGTGGCTAAGTCCATAAATGGCTATTAGCCAGGATGGGTAAGAATGGTGTCCCTAGCCTCTGTTCGTCAGAGGATGGAGATGGATGGCAGGAGAGAGATCACTTGATCATTGCCTGTTAGGTTCACTCCCTCAGGGGCACCTGGCATTGGCCACTGTTGGTAGACAGATACTGGGCTAGATGGACCTTTGGTCTGACCCGGTACGGCCTTTCTTATGTTCTTATGGAGCAATAACATGCAGAGCACATATTAAATGAAAACAAAGTAAGTAATTTGTAATCAGAAGGGTGTGTAAGTTATGGCAGTCCAGATAATGACTTATGAGCAATTGATTTTCAGTTTATGAAAGGGATGCTATATGTATGTACATTTCTGCCCACAGATCATCTTTAGATAGTTTATCAAAAGGATAAACTCTTCATGAAGGAGATTTGTAACTTTATATTATACTTCAGATTGTTGCATAATATTTACATTCCCAAAAGAACAATTAGATTTACATCACTGTAAAATTCCAAAGTCATCTAAACCCCTAGTTACAAACTAAAGCTCTAATCTCCAAGTGATGGTATATTGCGATGCCACCGGGCCATGCCTTGAAAATATATTCTATTGAGAACTTGCATTTAACATAAATCACAATTAGAACATTTAGATAAAAACAATCTTAATCTTAATCTCTCTCTTCAGATAACGCCACCATTGGTATAATTCTTACCTCTGGCATTATAGGAGTGGGCTTTTTCTTATCCATATGTTTTGGCTTTAAAATCACCTTGTCTACTTCAAGCATTCCAACTGGTGTGTTGGGTTTGAATTTAATCTGTCTCTTCTCTGCCGATATCAGGTCTATGGTATAGCTTGATGGATTTAAATGATACTGTGCACAGAGAAAAATCAGCAAGTCCATCATGGGTTTGCTGTTTAAAAAAAAAAGGGGGGGGGGGGGAAACAGAGGTATACAACCATTACATAGGCCACAAAACAAAGTGCATTTCTGAACATTAGCAAAAATCATCTCTGCTATCCTATAACTAAATAATTACGGTCAACACATCCACTTTGTAACGGTATTCTTAGATGTTGTAGATATTACTTAAAGAAAAGGCACCTTTAATATGCACATATACTTAAAGAGCTACCGTGCTCCTGCAAGAGGCAATCTGCACAGAGGTGGTGCAAAATAGTGCATTTCTGAGGGGGAGAGGTGTTTTTGTCTCCTGACTTGCAATACAACATGGGATTTGGCAGTGGTGGTAATTGGACAGCTGGTATATTTTATGGTCCATTTTTTCCAAAATGACTCATGATTCTGCTGTCCAACTTGACATACTGAAAAGGGGTCCAATTTCCAGAAATGCTGAGCATCTGCCCTCTGAAAAAGAATCTTTTAAGATGTCTCAAGTCAGGCAACCAAAATGACTAGTCCTTTTGAAAATTCTGGCACATATGTTTAATGTATGATATAGCACCCAGAAAATACACACTTGGAAAAAGATAGCTGGAGAAGAACAAAGGTGCCAAAGCATACCCACTCATAACAGTAAAGTTCCCGACTTGTGGGAGCAGGATAATTAGATATTTGAACCTCAGTAACAAATGACTTGCTACGGCCATATAAAATACTGTGAATCTAATAAAGAACACTTTCAAAGTCTATTTGCAGCTATTCATATTTTGGATTTTCCCCCAAACCAGCCTGATTTTGGTTGAAATAGTTTCATTGTGTGCCAACTCTTTACTTTACTTATTCCTTCCTGAAATGGCTGTTTCTGTACAAACATGCAATGGTGTAAAGAACACAAACAATTTTTTCTCCAAAGGATGAGAAACCACCACAACCACCATCCCTCATCCACAGACACAGAATACCCAATAGCCTGGCTCTGTAGCCCAGTGGTTAGGGCACTCACCTGGGATTTTCAGACGGGCTTTCCATATCCCAGGTCAGGGCCATAACTACCAGGCTGTAGAGTTTCAGAGACATCCTGGAGCTAAGAAAACTTCCCAAAGAGATTTTAATCATAATCCAGTATCAGAGGGTAGCCGTGTTAGTCTGTATCCACAAAAACAATGAGGAGTCCGGTGGCACCTTAAAGACTAACAGATTTATTTGGGCATATGCTTTCCTGGGTAAAAAACCCATTTCTTCAGATGCATGGAGTGAAAATTACAGATGAAGGCATAAATATACTGACACATGAAGAGAAGGGAGTTACCTTACAAATGGAGAACCAGTATTGACAGGGCCAATTCAATCAGGGTGGATGTGGTCCACTCCCAATAATTGATGAGGAGGTGTCAGTACCAATAGAGGGAAAATTGCTTTTGCAATGAGCCAACCACTCCCAGTCCCCATTCAAGCCCAAATTAATGGTGTTAAATTTGCAAATGAATTGTAGCTCTCCAGTTTCTCTTTGAAGTCTGTCATTGAAGTATGGATACTTTTAAATCTGTTATAGAATGTCCAGGGAGATTGACGTGTTATCCTACTGACTTTTGTATGTTACCATTCCTGATATCTGATTTGTGTCCATTTATTCTTTTAGACAGACAGTAGAGACTGTCCGGTTTGGCCAATGCACATGGCAAAGGGCCACTGCTGGCACATGATGGCATATATCACATTAGTAGATGTTCAGGTGAACGAGCCCCTGATGGTGTGGCTCATGTGGTTGGGTCCTCTGATGGTGTCGCTAGAGTAGGCAACAGGGTCTGTTACAGGGACTGGTTCCTGAGTTAGTGCTTCTGTGGTCTGTGAGAGGGAGGGATCATTTTCCAGAATAGGTTGTAGATCGTTGATGATGATAATCCAGACACACAAGGGGGCTGAAGTAATGTTGCACAGACAAACTTAATTCTGGCATTTCCTAACTTTTGAGTTGACTGCAACTGTAACATTCTTTACTATGTTTTTTTTAAACATCATAATATATGTTATGTTATTGCAGGAAGTGGAAAAGCTGTGGTCCATTTCCTCAGCACCAACTTGCTATACACACAAGCTTGTGGTGAAGGGATTAATTAATTAGCATTGGAACATAACTTAAATTTCTAGGAGCATATCAAAGCAAATATAGGATGTTCAAAATTCACACACATTCCCAAAGCAATCATGAAACTGAGCAGACTGAGGCAGTGTTGTCTAGAATTTTGTCCTAGGCACAATTCTATGAATAAAATTATTTTGAAG
Source organism: Mauremys reevesii (assembly GCF_016161935.1). Classification (NCBI taxonomy): domain Eukaryota; kingdom Metazoa; phylum Chordata; order Testudines; family Geoemydidae; genus Mauremys; species Mauremys reevesii. The sequence goes on along the minus strand of NC_052633.1, from coordinate 43,401,950 downwards.
GAGAATAGATAACTCAAATTTATCTTCACAGACATAAGACATAGAAAGACTTGTCTTTGCTTAGCAGAGACTGCATGTAAGTAATAGGAGGAGAGGTTTGTTGTGTTTTTTTTAATGCCATGATTTAATTTTTAACTTTTAAAATTAACCCAGGTTATGATTCCTGCATTTAAACTAGTTCTTGCTGCTTCTAGCACTGCTTATTTCCTGAGCAAGTTTCATTCAGGCTTCAGGGCTGGAATCATAGCCCTGGACACACAACAAAACAAGTACACTTTCAAATGTTGGAATTATTCGAAAGAACATACTCAAATTCAGGATCATGTTAGCAGAGGGATGCTTTACAGTCCATCTGCCACCACTGAGTACTAGGATATTATAGGCTAAATTCTGCTCTATTTTTATGTTTATTCTTCCCTCTTCATCTTCTAGAGGAAAGTCTCATTACCTGCTTAAGCAGCAGGAGGCAGCACTTGCCTGAAGGAAAAAAAAAAAAAGCTGATTCAAAAGCATCAAGTAGCCTACAATATTGTACTGGGTTTGTGTGGGAGGATGGAAGAAACAATTTCTGTCCCGTCATCCCGTCGGAACATGCCCGCCTGAGGGGTGCAGTGAGAAACTCATCTGTAAGCTCTTCATAAGATCAATTACATTTCCGCTCAGGGAAACCAGCCCTGAGCACTGATCTCACCCTTTCCCCTTTATACATCATTTTCTCTCCCATTGGCAGGAAGGAAGAAAGAAATTGCTGACCTCTTCCTTGTGCTCCCACCCTTCGAGAAGAAGTCCCTCCCTCCCAAGTGATCACTGAGGACACAAAAACTGGGGGAGTGGCAAATAACGAAGAGGACAGTTCACTGATTCAGAGCAATCTGAATCGCTTGGTACACTGGGAAAACAAATGTGTGTTTTAATGAGGCTAAATGTAAATGTGTACATCTAAAAAACAAAGAATTAAGACCTTACTTTCAGGATGGGGGACTCTATCCTGGGAAGCAGTGACTGTGAGAAAGATTTGGTAGTTGTGGTGGATAAGCAGCTGAACACGAGCTCCCAGTGTCACACTGTGGTCAAAAAAGAGTCAATGCAATCCTAGGATGCACAAACAGGAGAATCTCAAGTAGGAGTAGAGAGGTTATTTTACCTCTGTATCTGGCATTGGTATAACTGGTGACGTAATACTGTGTCCAATTCTGGTGCCCAAAATTCAAGAAGGAAGTTTATAAATTGGAGCACATTCAGAAAAAAGAGCCATAAGAATGATTAAAGGATTAGAGAACATGCCTTCTAGTGACAGACTCAAAGACTTCCAACTATTTAAACTGAACAAAGAGAAGGTTAAGGGGTAACTTGATTAGAGTCTGTAAGTATATACATGGAAATATTTGACATTGGGCTTTTCAGTCTAGCAGAGAAAGGTATAACACAATTCCTGTAGGTGGAAATTGAAGCTAGACAAATTCAGACGGGAAATAAGGTGTAAATGTTTAACACTGAGAGTTATTAACCATAGAAACAATTTACCATGAGTCTTGGGGGTGGTTCTGCATCACTGACAATTTTTAAATTGGATGCTTTTCTAAAAGATACACTCTTGATATGATTTTGAGGAAGTTCTCTGGCCTGTGTTATACAGGAGGTCAGACTAGATGATCACAATGGTCCCTTCTGGCCTTGGAATCTATGAATCTCAGTGGACAGAAGGAAAGAGGATGGGCTGCTGAGACTGACCACTGCATTCTCATCTCCCTATGGCAGAACAAGAACAGAGACAGTGACTCCATCAGCTTAATGGCTCCCAGCTTATCGACAGAACTATCTATTAATTTTATTTAAAAGGTTGGCAACTAAACACAGACTCTAGCACTATCAGTTGGGCATCCCTGGTCCTGGTGTTGCAGGTGGGAGACAAGAGCGGAGACAAAGATCTCCTCCTTTACATATAAAGTGAACTATATTTTAGGCCTCCAAAAAATCCATTTCTCTGACCCTCTCCAAAATCCTAAACCCCAACTCAGTCCATACTGGGATGATCCCAGTGAACAACAGTGGGCTTCATTTGGAGTAGGGAAAAGGGGCGTGAAGAAGTATTTCACAAAGCTTCCAAAATATTAATGTAGTGAGGAGGCTAATGTTCAGTGCAGGAAGGTCCTCCTTGCTCTTATCTGCAGGTCTTCCTAGGCTGCTACTGTGGCTTGAAACAAATGTTGCTTCCAGCTACATAGATTTATGACACCATTATCAAAATCTTAACCTTTAAAAGTGGATTTTGAAAGCAAACATATGAACCAGGATTGGGCAATAGCCCATTACTGCACAGTGTCTGAAACAAAAAGAAACCAGCCACACATTCTGTAGTATAGGTGACATCATCTCTCAATATTTTCTTCGTTGCTAACACTAATGGGAATACTGGCTCACTGAAACTATGGAAAAAATATTACAAAGAAAGCTGAGATGAATTCAGTAAGAGAGGTCTTTGCACAAGAAACTTTAGGCATCTGATTTCCCCACTGCTATATATTATCATCCCAAAAGTCCTAACACAAAAAGGAAGAAATTAGCTCTGTGAACTTTACTGATATAAAATTAGATATATTTGAATCACGTACAACCTTTTATTGAAGAGAGCTTCATTATAATATTAGGAGTTTCAGTGCCATAACTTTTCAGCCACATCTGCTTTCTCCTTTTCTAACCAAAGCTTAAATAAATGTGTTACTCCATTAAAAACACACATTAGAAGAACATTAAGGTTGTAAAATCAAGCATTCTCAACTTAGTAGATGCACCCAAGACTATTCCTGAATCCTCCACTCTTATTCTAACCTCTTTGCAGCCAATTTAGGCTGTTCCTCCTTCTACCCTTTACATGCCTGAGAACCAGTAAGGGGAGCATGACAGCACAGGCATACGAGAGAGTTGCCTGGCCTCATTTCTAGTGTCTGGTACCATAGCAGAGCCAGACTAACAGACACAGTAGTTGCACACAAAAAAAAATGCTTGCTCAGTCCTGGGTTGGAGCATGCTCAGTGAGCTCTATGAGGGCTAACCGTGGTTAATGTGATTCATATGAAACTCTGTGAAGATGGAGCATTCTCAGTGAAGAAAGAATGTTTGGAAAATTTAGCTGCCAGCCTCTAACAAACCTCTACCAAGCATGTGCAAACAGTGATTTTCACAGGTATGTAATCTGGCTAAATTTGGGTAGGTTTTAATGGGGAGAGCCAAAAAGGCACCTCTCTGACCCTAGGGCAACCACACTGCCAAATATCAAGTCCCTGCTCCAAAGCCTAGAAGCACTACAGCTTCTCAGGAAATTGTTGTAAGAATTTTTCAACATTGGCTAAAAATTTATTTTTCCTTAACCTCATTCTCCAAAATTGCTGAACCTTTTTGCTGAAACTTTCCAAAGCTTCAGACTGGGACAAGAGACACACAGCATGGAAAAAACTCAGCTTGAATGGTTAGTCTGGCAAAACTGTAAGCAGCTGAACACAGGGTTTTATAATGGAGAGTACCCAGCAATCTGAAAACACACACACACACTCTCCCTCCCTCTTCCGCCATTTCAGAGTATTATGACTGCATTTGTTTCTTCACATAAAATTATTTAAATGTTTCTATATCACTGAATTACTCTTTTGGCTTCTTGTCTTAATTCGTTCCCTGGAATTAGGATTTCACATCACATGTCTATGATTCGATAAGCACCAGTTCATAAAGTTTGTTTTCAACTGCACTTTTTTTTTTTTTTTGTAGTTGTTGCCATCCCAGAAAGTAAAGATAAAAATGCTTCAATGAGGCCCCTTGTTGTTGTAACACATCCTTGGTTGTTAAATAATTCCCAGCATCGTGACTGACTCAAAGTAAATTGTGTCTACATGCCAAGTTACGGATGCAGCTGACACAGAAGGTCAAAAGGCAGAGTCCATAAGTAAATAATTGTTAAAAAGTAACCCAAATGACACTTTGGAGTAATTTTTAAAGTAGCATTTTCTGCTAACTTTTGTTTGATCTAAATATTTTTATAATCAACCTTCCATAAGACATCATAAAACTGATACAGCCACAAGAAAGTGGTAGTTGATAATGTTAATCTGACTAGTGGTATTAGTTAGTTAAAAAAAAAGTAAACACATTTACAGTTAATTATTCAGTGAATTATTCTGAATCTGAAACCTTCTTGTGCCATCAAATACCACATAGGACACAAACAAGGCTTTGCCATCCCTGTTTATTCTGGGTTGCTCTTTGCACATCCTCTATGTTGTTAAGTCACACAAATTTTCCCAAATTACCATTTGTGATTACAAAAACATATTTGCACACTTAAAATATCTTTCCATCAGCCTTCAGTTTACCTGTTTCTCTGAATAGGTTTTTATTTTGCAATGAACTGTAATTATTTCTGCCTCCAGATGTCTTTTAAAGCATTGGAAAAAGATGTAATATATATGTATACAACATGCTGAATCCTCTGAGGAGTGAGCAATAAATATTTGGGAACCTCTCATCACAACATAATTTAAAGAGACACACACACAGAACTACTCACTGTTCACTCTCTAATCTCATTTTTAGCCCTGACTGGGAAGATTAACAAGAATTCTCTAGCCAACATAAGTGGCCAAGATCATATAGTGTTACTGGAAGGTTGGAAGGGAACAAACTATTTTTTTCCATTTCTTTTAACAGTACTGGAACTACAATGGTTAATGTTAGGTAACTTTTGCTCTGTGTAACTATGACTGCTCTTATACAGAGAACTGCAGAAATAGTTTGTAGCCAGGTTTCTTGTAAAAAGGTTTACAGAATTCATATGAAGTACTCACACAGCCTACGTTTAACAACCAATGAGCCACAAGTCCTTAAGTTACCTAATAAACTTTTCTTCTGAAGGAACCAATGTTAGTAGTTCAAAGGTTAGCAGTAATGCCAGCCCAAACATTCAAAAATCATAAGTCAGGCCCTGAAAAAAAAAATAAAAAAATCACTAGACTGGTTTAAAGTCATGTGATTTTTCAAAAGAATATATTTGGGGATCTTTAGAGTACATTTGGGTAACATTTCCAAGCTTTTCTCCCAAACCATGAAAGCTAGAAATGTATTTAAAAAACAGCTAAGCTTCTCAAACAATCACCTAACTCCTGGAGTTTGGGCTTTCAGAACAACAAATACCACGAGGCTCACGATAACATCATGAAAGTTGGCAGCACTGTGTTAATAGTCATCAAAATTCTTCCAGATTGTGAAAAACTTATTTCATTTCCCTATGACTAATTACTTATGCCTATATCTTCTTGCACTGTACTCCTCCCTTCCCCCACTCCCAAAACACACAAAGAACATACTTTTAAGGTAAAAACAGAATTTGTTATTGATTATAAATACAACAGTTTTTTTGAAAACTAGGGCAGCAAAACAGACAAAGCTTGTTATTCACTAACTATACAGAGTAAAGCAACAAATTACTAGGAAGAATATCCTAAATGACTGGAAGTACACAGAAACCGATTTAAAAAAATCCACCAAGGATGTAAAGAACACAGATTCAGCACAGCTCTTCTGGAACAATTTGTAACTCATTAAGCTCAGCCTAACTGCACATTCAGCAAAGTGGGCTGTGCAGCAGAACACAGACAACTGCACAGAGGCTTCATTCTATGGCATTCTGACACTTGGGCAAAGTGAAGAAATGCAGTTTGTTGTAAGAAAATATAACTTCACTACTTTCTTTCCTGTGCCCAGTTTAAATGTCTATACTACACAAGATTTCAGCTCAGGAATTTTAAATCTGTTCTTGGGTCTAAACAGAGGAATGAATAAGACAAAACCCAAGAAGTTATTTGTCCATAACATATTTAGAACCAGGTAGATCTTACTATTTGTCCACAAACTAACCATGCCAACATACAACTGGGCACATGATTAGCAATTTCTGCTCAAGACAGGCCCAAGACTAGAAAAACACAGTTGTTGGAAGAGCAAAATGGTGAAACCTGCACAGTATCTTCCTGCACTACGAATGGGTCTAGCCAACACTAACAGCTGCTCACTTTCAAAAACAGTTTAAACACACACACACACAGCAGCAAAATCACCACTAAAAACACTAATTCATGGGATAACAAAACTGCTATAAGAATCAGTATACTTTATGTTCTTAAATGACACATGTATGCCCACATTTTATCTGATAAACTTGCGGGGGCCACCTTCCTGAACACTGACAAATTATATAAGCCACGGTTTAGTTAGGTGCAAGAATAAGCAAAATTCCTTTACCAAAGAATCTTAGCATTCTCATAACCTCAGTAAACGATTTCTTAAGATGTATCCTTTTTCAGAAACACCAACCTCAAATCAAAGTTCTCTTTAAGATCATCTGGGGCCTAGAAAAGAACTACAAGACTTTGTCAATTACAGATCTGAGTGAATAAAGGACAAATATCACTCTGTTAAGTGAAAGGCTTGCCCATTCTATTGAAGGTGAAAGTCTGCAAACATGAGCGAGCAAGCCATACAAGGATACTTTGCTTATTAAGTAATGAGAGGGATACAGCTGCTTACTAGTTTAGGTTACATAATTAAAAAAAAAATTGCAAAAAACACAGGGACAACACAGAGGAAAGCAAAGAAGAGCAAAATACACATGTGGGTTCTTTATTTCATCTGCCAGACTGTGAAAGCAACAAGCTGGCATTTAACCTGCTGCAAATCATGCAAGCAACAGATTCATCTTTTCTTGTAAGGTCTGCCACGTTGAACTGAGATGGTATATACATTTTCCATTTTGCTTTAGGATACTAGGATTTCTGACTCCACCACAACAGCTAGTTTTCAGAGCTTTCTGAATTGGAGTGGGCTCAGTACACACAAAGAAAAGCCTCACTTAAATTTACAGGATTGCATTCACAATATGTTCTATTCTCTGATTGGCTTGACTTCAAGATATTCAATTAAAACAATATAACAGAGACTTGGATAGAAAGCATCTATTTCTTTTAAAATTTAGAGAGTCTGAAAGGATCAAAATCTTTTTGGCACCCATCATCATTTAGGACACAGTTTCTAGGATTCATTGCAATCTAGAAGTAGTAATGAGATAGGTGAGAAAATCTTGAAGGCAACACTTCCTATGTGAATAAGGTAACAGGTTACTCGCCCTTGAATAACCGATTTAACTAGGAGTAAGAATGAATCCGTTTGTGGAGATGGGCAGCTACAGTCCCTCTGCCTTGGATGCCTCCTTACTCAACACACACAATGACTTATAAAATGATTTCATACCTTCTGTTCTTGCTAATTTGGTTCCTAACACTCCTTGCCATAAGTAAGTTTTTAATCTTAAAGTCGGGGGGGGGGGGGAGAGGAGGAGAATGACACACCTCTTTGGGGGTGGGGGAAAGAGTACTGAAATATAGAACTATATACTTGAATTTTTCCCCATTAACAAGTGGTATCAGAGCACTAATTAAACAATGTATTTTCTTCAGCGGTACAAGTTTGAGTATGGATTTAAGGGCTGTATAAGTTTGTCCAGAAAGTATAACTGCAGACAGTAGAAACTGACTGTCATTCTCAAAAAAAAAAAATGTCTATGCCATACCTGCCATTAACAGTAGTAGATTTGATCACATCCCCTGGAAGGACCACCGATAATTCTATGTCTTTATCAGTTATATTCTCTTTCTGTTCCATGGTGTAATTATTTGGTTCTGTACCATCAAATGAAGAAACTTCAAAGTTTTTTTGTTTCAGATGGAGGAAGAGGAGCTTTGGTTTTAGCGTTTCTTCTGAAATAATAAAAAATTAGGAAACCTTAACAAAAAATACAAGCAGCCATACATTTTTATAGTACAACATAGTGTCAAAATATTCAGTTAGTGAATAATTGTGCTCAACACAATGCTTTCCCTATGGCCCAACAGGAATATCAGAGTGAAAATGACCAATATTATATTACTTTCACTCATGTTGTGCAAGCCAGGTGCCTGAATATCTCACAGAAGGATTGTTAAAATGTTGTTAATGATGGTGAAGCACAAGAGAAATGTATGACTAACCCACACTCAGAATCCAATAAAACCAAACTGTATTCAGTTTTATATGGTGATTTTTCACACTGTAAATATAAAAAGCCCACAAAAACAAAACCACCTTCTATCATGCAACATGTATGTTTTTGGATTTTTTTTTTTTAAATAAAGAAAATGGTGTTTTTCTCATGTTGCAATAGTATAATCCCCCAGAAGATTTATTACACTCTGATAGTGAAACAGAGAAGTCATGTCATACAACAGTGCCACAGCAACTATGTTCTGTTGATGATACGCACATATTAAATCTACAGTGCACGTGGGCTTGGGAAAGTTTTACTTTTCCCAAAACATCTGTCTTTCTATATTAAGGATTTGAAAGAATTCAGTGATTACCTTTATGAGACTCTCAAAAATGGCAATGAAATTGCAAAAACCAAAAGGAAAAAGTGTTTTCTATATATCATTATTAATTTGCTATATTCAAATGTTATTTTTGATAGTCTGTGTTGTCTATTTGTTCGGCTTTGAAACCTGGAGGGGCCGAAGTGAGTTACATGCAACATCTAGCCTAGTTATATTGGTGCATCAGTAAAAACAACAACAATTTCATGCATGACCTATCAGCAACAATACTGTGTCATCACAATCTCTCACTTCTCTTCCCCTACAGTTAACACAGCTGAGATATATCCTCCACAGAAATATAAACAAAACATGGAAATAAACATGCAGTGTAATAAAAAAAAAATGTTTTCTCATCTGCTGTGTCTGACCAGGATCATGCTACTCTTTTTCCTTTAAAAAGAAGATACTATTAACTGATGCAGCCTGAAGTTTCTGTGCCAAACTCAGCTGTGACATAAACTGTGGTATAAATTACCCACTGGATGTAAACTCATACTATGTGCAGCTTAAGTTGCAATATGGTGCAACTTGCACTTCTTGACAACAAGCAGGAGTGAAAAATGTACAAGTTACATAAAAACACCACCACCACATATCTGTATACAGAGCACATACTTGTGCTAACTTAGGTTTTGAGGACAGCATTTTAAAAAAAACCCTGGTAATAGTATAATTTCCCCTTACACAGAAACCCCTTTTATTTAAATCAATCACCTTTGGAATTAATGTGTTTAAATTTCAGGGGAAAAGGTTTGTGAACTCAATCCTTAAAAAGGTAGCAATTAAATTGCAAGGCATTACTCAAAATTATACTTTAAATTCCTGAAGTAATATCTCAGTTTAAAAGAACAACCAGAAATCTGCTTTAACATATTTTGTCACTGAAGACTTTCCAAATAATTGCCAGACACATGCAGTAGACGTTTCTTCCTTTGATGCAACAGTCATACTTTATTTACAGAAACTCTTCAGGAAGCTTGACAACTTATTTAAAAAAAAAATCCTAGAACTTTAAAACATTAAACTGAACATGAGGGAAGTATTTGGAAAAGTATGAACTTTATATTCAGTGGAAAAGGATATATTCCTGAAACATGTCCCCAAAAATGTACAGCTTAAGAAAAGTTCATGTACAGAACTTTAAGGCATGTATTAACTTGTATAATCTCTTTGCTTTTATATCCTTCAACGTTCCCTTAACAGTTAGATGAAGTTACACTCACTACAAAAAACAAATAAATGTCAATATAGAAACATGTTCTTTTCAGTATCTGCATGTCCCAAATGAAAGCAATTTACTTTTAATATACAAGCTCAAAGAAATGTCAATTACTCTGATTACTTGCAATGACCTGCAATGCACGAAATTAAAACAAAGCTTTAGCATACAGAGACTAGAAACACATACCTTCCCTGCAAAAACAGAAGTTCAAAGCCACTTACACTTGAGAACAAACAGCAAGGTCCACAGTAGCATTGCAAAACAAAACTATGTAACTACTAAATTGTGACAAGATTTCAGGACTAATCTGTCTGTTTCCGCAAGTACTTAAAGAGCTTTGAACTTCAAAAGTCCAAGTGGAATAATTTAACTATTCACATCCTCTACAGCGGTTCACAACCAGGGGACTGCGAGCCCTTTCAAGGGGGCCACGGGACCCCACGGCTGAAGTCCTGATCTGCGGCGCCCCCCACAGGGCTGAAGCCGGGAGGCGTGAGGCAGAAGCCCTGTCCCCAGGACAAAGTTGGGGACATGGAGGGCATTCCCCCCCCCCATTGCAGTGCAAGAGCACGGCAGTCCCGGGGGCAGCGCCACACCTCCCCACCCCCAGCCCCGAGCTCCTCTCCCCGTCCCCTGACCAGGTCGAAGGCGGGAAGCCAGAGCCAGGCAGTGCGGGAGATCTACTGCTCTGGCTGGTGCTATGGAGCAGGCAGTGGCAGTGTTCCCTCGTCTCCTGCTGGTGCCCCACGTTGAAGCTGCTCCTCAGTTCCCAGCCCCCTTTGCTCCCACAAAGGCAGCCGGTAAGAGCCAGCCGGGTTAGGAGACCTGGCTCCATGGCTGGCAGAACCCTCCGGGAACAGGGACCACAGGGGAGTCCTCACAGCACACAGCCCCTAATACCCTTCTCCCTATACTCTGAGGCTACCCCCTCTCTACACCCTGCACTATCCCCTGCCTGCACAGAGCCCCTAATACTCCTCTCCCTTCACCCTGAGCTACCCCCCTGCCTACACACTAGGTGGAGGTGGCACTCCCTCTCTGGACCCCTCCATGTGGAGGTGGTTTGAGCCCCGCTGGCCCCTGCCCCCCCCCCCCCAAAATAAAAGTCAAACTAAACCTAAGCCCAAGGTCCCTGCCCCGAAGGCCTCCTGGCCCCTGGAGTTTTTATAGCCTGTCGAGTGGGGCCTCAGAGAGAAAAAGTTTGAGAACCCCTGCCCTATAAAACAAATCAGTAGTACTTGCAAGTTTTCCAAATCAAGCAACCATGATGAAGATTCAGAACCTTCCTCCATTCATATATTTAATTTTTTTTTTAAATTTGCTTACATACAGGTTTAGAGAGCTTAAATCAGTGTTGCTAGTTTGGGTTTACAACTCTTCTGTGACAAATTCAAATGCATCGAGCTAACGGTACTCAATTAACTTTGGTCAGCATAGGCAGCATGCCAGGGTTATTTTGGGGTTCCGTGAAAACTTCAAAAAATAGTTTGTGAATCACAATTTCTTGTTCTTGTGGGTAGGTGGGTTTTTATTTTTGCCTCCCCCCCCCCCCAACAGTACAGATTCTGGTTTTTATATTGGTTAAAAGAAGAAACTAGTGACAAAAATAAAAGCGGTACCACTAAAAATTGTAAATATGTACATTATACAAATCGAACAGGTTCTAACCATGCAGAATAAATCAGTTCTCCCTCTTTTGGCCTGTTTTTACTTCTTTAAGATGCCTAGGATGATGCTGGCACTGAATGGGTCAGAACTGCCCTTGTTGTCTTTTAACCCTTAAAAACTAAAGAGGAGGGCAAGATTTGATCAACAAGCATTAATGGGTTAATATTACTTCTCTAACCAAGTAGACTAATGCAATTGCCCTTCACCGCTGGAGGTCTGGTCTCAAAGCTATCAGATGTCACTAACAATATGAGTTAACCCAAAGTTTACATTTGTCCACATCATAAAACCACAACCCAATTCATACAACGGCAGTTTATGCTGAAGAAAGATATATACAACTGAGGCCAGGGCTACACTAGCACTTATGTCGGCAAAACTTTTGTCACTCGGGGGTGTGAAAAAACACACCCCTGAGCGCCGTAAGTTTTGCCTGCATAAGCACTCACATGCACAGTGCTATGTCAGCGGGAGACGCTCTCCTGCCAACATAGCTACCGCCGCTCATTGAGCTGGTTTTATGTCGTCGAGGGGAGTGCTCTCTCCTGTCAGCATAACATGGTTGACTGTGCGCTGTGTGAAGAAACACTTCCTTTTCTTTGTTTTAAACCTGCTGCCTATTCATTTCATTTGGTGGCACATACACCCTTTTGTCTTCACTCTTTTGTCCTTTTCTCTGTTTTTAACCATTTTTGTCTCATTCATTTCCTCTCCCCTATCCCATCCCGCCCCCTTTTTGTTGTTTCCCACTTCTTTGATGGCTCCCTTTCCCCAGGTGAAATCTGTAATGTGGAGTCTGGGTATATACTAAGTTTAACTTATTTTATTTACATATATACACCAGTTCTTAGAGAGGGGTGATTAAACAGTATGCAGGCAATCCCTTATTGCAGGAATCGCATCCTAATACCAATACCCTGTTCCCAGGGAGGAACTCTCCCTCAAGAATTGACACTAATCAGAGTCCAAATTTTCTGGCTGCTTGCCCATCTCCCACTGCTTTTACACACAACCACACAGAACCCAAAATTGACACCAATGCAGCATATCTCCCCAACAGTGAATATTTGCTTACACGATTTAAAAAAAAAAAAAAAAGGAAGGAAGGATTATGCATAACTGTCACCTGGTAATGCCTGCCATAAAGATATAAAAGTGATTCTAAAATTAGTCCAAGCAATTCATTCAAAAATATACTTTTTATAAATCATAAGAGAATATTCAAATATTCAGCTACATGAAACTTCAGTTATATTTAGTAAGGCCATTTTAAAAAGCATGGAAAAGTGGCTTACACAATGCAGAAGTAATTACACAATCCCTATTTGCAGTTAATGCAGAAGTTAGTTCTTCCACCTTTAACCTACTCCAAGCTTTAATAAACTAAATTCAAAGAGATTGCATATTTTTTTTAAAAAGGTACAGAAAGAAAAAAAAAAAAAGAGTATGCCACAAGGGTATCTATAATCTTCTGTCTGGCCTGGAACACTGATTTTCTACTGTATTATGCTGGTGGGTGATATTTTGTAATTCTAAACTGAAATGTTACTAGGGTGTAGAGAGGCTGCATAAAGTTTTTTTTAATAGATATTTTCTTTAAATCAAAATAATAAAAAAAATACAAAATGAGAACTACATAGCTCTCAAGTTAGTGACACATAAAAAACTCTATTCTCTGGGTTGGTGACAAGGTTGACTTGTTCACGTTGAGGAGGAGACTGAGTGTCTCGAATGTGGATGTGACCAGACTGACCCGCGACTCCACCTGCACCTGTCTCCTTTGAGCAAGGCTGCTACCACCGACATGCACTTTGTGAACACTTGTGGGGCTGTTGACAGTCCAAAAGGAAGGAAAGTGAACTGATAAGGTTCATGATTGACCAAAAACGTTAAGAAGCATCTGTGTGTAGGGCAAATCGCTATGTGAAAGTAAGCATCTTTCAGGTCAAGGCCAGCAAACCAGTCTCCCGGATCCAGAGAAGGCATAATTGTATTGAAGAAGACCATGTGGAACTTCAACTTTACCATGAACCTTTTCAGTCCTTGCAGGTCTAAAATGGGTCTGAGACCCCACTTTGCTTTGGGGATTAGGAAATATCGGGAACAGAATCCCTTGCCCCTTAGCTCTGAGGAACCTCCTCCACTGCTCCTATGGCAAGGAGCGCCTGCACCTCATGGATGAGGAGCTGCTCGTGAGAGGGATCCCTGAAGAGGGACGGGGAAAGAGGGTGGGAGGGAGGGTAGAAGCAGAATTAGAAAGAATATCCCACTTCCACCATGTGAAGAACCCAGTAGTCCAATGTTATTTGGGACCACGCGTGGCAGAAGTGGGATAGATGGTTCAAAAAACACGGGGAAGGATCCGGCATTGAGACAGGTGCTCTGTCCTCGGGCGCACCTTCAAAATGTTTGTTTTGAGCCCAACAAAGGCTTAGTCGGGCCCTGGCCTTGTCCGGATGTTGGATTAGTCTGCAGAAGAGAAGAATGACGGGGGGATTTAATAGCTGCTTTCAACTGCCTGAAAAGGGGTTCCAAAGAGGATGATCTAGACTGTTCTCAGTGGTAGCAGATGACAGAGCAAGGAGTCAAGGTCTCAAGTTGCAGTGAGGGAGGTTTAGGTTGGATATTAGGGGGGAAAAAATTTCCCTAGGAGGGTGGTGAAGCACTGGAATGGGTTACCTAGGGAGGTGGTGGAATCTCCTTCCTTAGAGGTTTTTAAGGTCAGGCTTGACAAAGCCCTGGCTGGGATGATTTAGTTTGGAATTGGTCCTGCTTTGAGCAGGGGGTTGGACTAGATGACCTCCTGACGTCCCTTCCAACCCTGATATTCTATGATCCTATGATAGGAAGGCTTATGCCTGCCATTCCTACCCCTGTGCCTGTAAATATCCTGCCTCAGCCAAGGAGGATACGACCACTGTTGTAGCGGTTGGGGCTTAAAGGGCTTTCATTCGGTTGCTGGGATATGCACACCCAAAGATTTCATTGTCACTCTGGAGTCTTTGAGGCTATGAAGTCTGGGCCAGTCTGTTCGGCAAACAGGCCCACACCGTCAAAGGGTAGGTTCTGTGGTTTGCTGAACCTCAGAAGGGAGCCCCGAGGCCTGCAACCATGAACTACACCGCATAACTATCCCTGAGGACAAGGTGTGCACTGCCGAGTCTGAAGTGTACAGTGAGGCCTGTTAAGAGGTCTATGCCACTGCCTTGCCCTCATCGACAATTGCCCCAAACTCCTCCTTGGACTCTGCTGGTACCAGCTCCCTAAACTTCAGCATTGAGTTCCAGGATTTAAACCTGTACCTGCTCAGGATTGCCTGCTGGTTGGTGCCACAAGTCAGACCTGCGCCGCGAGTACAACTGGCGCCACGAGGCTGATCAGCACCTGGACTCCAAGCAGTGCCTCCCCTCTGCCAGGCTGTTGGAGAGTGGATATTGCTGGCTTTCCCCAGGATGGTGCCACCTGTGGTCGTATCTGAGGCTTAATACAAAGGGCCGGGGAACTCAGTGCTGTCATTGCAATGAGGTCTCTGCCTCAAAGGTGTCCAGGGTGGAAGGCAGTTCTACCTCCTCCACCACCAGACTCGGGGAGTCCAAGTGCACTGGACTCAACAGTCTCCCTTGCAGGGCCGAAGTCGATGGTGCAGGCGCAAAAAGTTTCGGCTCCAGGGGCTCATCCATGGAACACACACCATTGGCTGGCTCTGATGGGGTGAGTTCTGAAGTAGGAAAACCACTCCTCCCTTGCTTCCAGTGTCGCTTCTGCACCAGTGAATGGGATTGGTGCCGGGCCGATCCCACCATCTTCAGTGCTGGGGAGCGATGGTGCCGTGGGTCTTTACCAGAGTCATTCGCAGTGCCACCTCCACCACTACTGCTGGGGCACTGTGCACTGACAAACTCGGCGCCAGGTCCTGTGGTGCCGATGTGGGTTGTGGTCTACATGCCGCCTCCATACGGAACTGCTTCAATCTAAAGTCCTGCTCCTTCTTGGTTCGGGGGAGAAAGCCCTTACAAATCGTGCACTTTTCTGACTGATGTGCTTCCCCAAGACACTTTAAACAAGTGTCATGAGGGTTGCCTGTTGGCATGGGCTTGTTGCAGGACTTGCAGGGCTTGAACCCCTGGGACTTAGGAGAACACAGTTGAGGTGGAGGGTAAACCCCCCAGCCCAACAGCTAAGTAACTAACTAACTAAAACTACAATAACTAAGAACCAACTAAGAACTAATCAACTACAAAATACAAACAGTCCAAATCAGAAGCTAGGGAAATGTGGAGAGCTTGCAAATCAAGACACCACAGTTCCAACAACCATCACTGGTGGTAAGAAGGAACTGAGGCGGCGCCGGGCCGGCAGGGTCATATATTGAACGCCACAAAGGCGCCACTCCAGGGGGCTCCACAGCCAACCTGACGGGTGCTGCTAGGGGAAAAATTTTCCAATGGCATGCACCACACCTAACTGGAATCGATATGAGCAATCACTCAAAGAAGAACAGTAGCATTTATAACACAACATCATATGAATTTGTTACCGCCACAGAGAATATTTATTTTCTGGAATGGGAAATTTGGAACACATGGCTTTTCTTGGCAGGGCAAGTACACAGATGTTGACAAGCTACTCTGTATTACATCACATGTTGGAATTAAAAGTTAAAATGCTCATGAAATGTCTTTTTGCATCACAAGTACTTAACACTCCTCTTACTACTGAACACATCACATACATTCCTTTTTAATACACAAACTTGATTGTTTGTCTTAACCGGATAATTGATATCTGCTTTGTTCTATTAAAATATGGAATGATTATATTTCCGATGCTGGGCTTGAAGATGCTGTTACATAGTTAACTCCTGGCTAAAGCTAAGTATGCATTTCATTTTCTGTTGTATATTCAATATAGCACAAACTCAGTCACAGTTCATATAGACTAACACGCATTAAGGCTATTAGCTCCCAAACTGACTGACTACCCTTATACAATACTCACTTTCTAGCATGCTGGTAGAGAGGGGGAAATGATAACTGGCTGTCCAAAATATTGTTTTTCATCACAACAAGGCGATGCTGGAAGACATCAGCTAAACTCAACAAAGCCATATGCTGCTGTACACGTGGAACTGTATTGTACTAGATACATGTGTGTTGTGCTACAAAAAGCATTACATCTTCCAGCAGTGCTTTACTTTTCATGACAATATTGAAATTGTATGGCTTCATGAGCCATGGGAGCAAGGGGTAGGCTGGGTCCCCCAGGATAACTATAGGAATCTCAATGTCGTCAATGTCCATTTTGTGGTCTGGAAAGAACGTCCCTGACTTTTTTCTGCCCCGGATTGCAGCTTTTTGAACAGACTCAAGTTCCTAAAGATACATGCCTCATGAACCTTTCCTGACCATCCTACGCTGATTTTGGTGAAACGCCCCCATGATCCACCATTGAAAAAAAAAAAAAAAAAAAGTATCCCTTTCAGTTTACGTACTCTTCGGCAAGGTGGTCTGGTGCCAAGATGGGGATACGCATGCCATCTATCGCCCCACCACGGCAAAACCATCCACTATATCCTGCATACTTCCCAGACTTACTACCCTTCATAACAGAAGTCGTTTAATGGTCCTGCACACTTGGAGCACAGTAGCTCCCACGGTTATTTACCTACTCCAAATTGATACCCACGGACCAGTAACTCTCTGGCATTGCCAGCTTCCAAATAGTAATCACCAATCGCCTCTCCAATGTCAGAGCAGCTCTCATTTTTGTGTTGCTGAACTGCAAGGCGGGGGAACCTCTGCACAAAGTTCCTGGAAGGTGGCCTTCCACATTTGAAAGCTCTGCAGCCACTGCTCGTCATCCCATACCTGCAAAATGATGCAGTCCCTCCAGTCAGTGCTTGTTTCACAGGACCAGAAATGGCACTCTGAGTGCCGGTAAGAAGATAAGAAAAGAGACTACTCCTCCTATAAAAACAAAAAAAAAATGTCCACTGGCTTTAGTCATTGTTGAAGTTTTATTTCCTATATATTCAAGTTCTATGTTAAAGCTTGCCTAAAAACAAAAAGTTTTAAAAAGCCTATTCTCTCCTTCAAGATTTCTATTAGGCCCTAATCTAGAAAAAAAAAAAAACTTAAATCTGTTCTCAATAGTATACATATGAACAGTCACATTCACTTCAACTATTAGGTACTAATCGACTGAGAATCTGCTTTTGTTGTAGCTAAGTGAGTTTACTTTGTAGTCAGTGGGTAGAAAAATTGTGTGTCTTTTGTTGATTAGTTAAAATAACTAATTAAAAAGGGACACTGTCATGTTTAAGATCACATTTTAAATAACAGTTCATTATCTATTTAGTAACATTTAAGATTACTGTAATGGAACCTTAAAGTGCTTTAACAGCTTAAGTTAACTATTAGCTTTTTGCATTGTACTCAGCTTGAATTACAATAATTAGTCTCTTCACTTTCTAAATGATGTAAAGTTTAGGTTGCCACCATTGCAGAATAAATGATGAATTTATTTCTATAAACTAGTCTTAATATTTTATAAAAATGTAACATTATAAGGGACTCTTTAAATAAATGGTTTACTTCCCAACAACTTGAAGCAAGGAGACAGTGTGAAGAAAAAAAGAAAGCAAGCAAACATACTATATAGGTTTCATCTACTGCAATGTGCAAGGAATATATTGTACAGTTGAACAGAGCACTTGAATACACAACTATCTGATGAAAAAATTTTCAAGTAACATATTAAACATTATAATTCTTGATTCAAAAAATGCCAATTACCCTTTTTATTAAATCTTAGTTTTGACATATTTAATAAATATATTTTTTTCAACAGAAAATAAAAACTGTGTAACTTTAAAACAATATCGGAGCATAGCGTCTATGCTAGATGATCATGAGCTATCCCAAAGCATTGAAACTGGCAGACTTCTAAGGTAAACAAAATATTTTCCAATTCTAGAGAGAGTCCATTAGGGAGGATTTTAAAAATCCTGCAGGCAATGGAAGCACTATGATTCTTCCCCACCCCCACTTCAGAAATCTCTCCTTCTCATTTCTCAGTTTAAAAAGATACTGTTCATATTTGACACAGACCACTAATAAATCTGTTATGTGCTCATAACTTAAGCAAACCTATGCTACATCTATTAGGGAAGACTTAAGACACACACTGATCCCATTTTCCCCATAGTCAGTAAGAAAACTTCTCAGATCAGTGCTCTTAACTTGCATAGACTCTAAAAGTTCCCCCCACCCCTCCTTTGACAATTAAGCTTCTAACTCCCATGGTTTTCTGGCTCACCTTGCAGTCATGAACTCAGTCTGCAAACAGAAAGCTCAGTTCTGCTTCTGGTGCTCATGGTTTTCACAGCTGGCATTCAGAACATTGAGAGCACTAGTCAGACTAAAAAGAATTAGGGCAATTTCTCTCTACTGCTGCTCTTTAAGGCACACACTGTATAAGAAACAGTGGGGGCAAGCACTGGAACTATTCACCAGAAGGACTCAAATGAAAACTGAGGGATGGGAGAGAGAGAGAAAGAGAGTAACACTCCCCAACATAACAGCCCAGAGCCTGGAGGAAAGGAAGACTAGCTCACCCCACCCACCATCAGCACCACCACAAACACACACACACTGACTTCACAGTAGCCAGGAAGCACTGCAGTAGGAGTGGGGAAGACAGGAAGCTTTTTCTCCCTTTCAACAGCTATAAAGAATTTGAAGGGTAGAGACTGGGCTTAAATTTCAGACACTACTAGCTGAACTACAATACTAGGTTCATATGAAAGAGTCATTGAGCAGAGTCCAGCAACAGCATCCTGGAAATAATCCCAAGCAATTCCCCTTTCCTAGTAGCTGGGATTAGTGAAGGCTTTTCTCACCTGGGGATTGCCCCTAGCCAATAAAGACTTCCCATATTTTGTATCAGTCTTTGGCTTCAAGTATCAGAGGGGTAGCCGTGTTAGTCTGGATCTGTAAAAGCAGCAAAGAGTCCTGTGGCACCTTATAGACTAACAGATGTATTGGAGCATGAGCTTTCGTGGGTGAATACCCACTTCGTCGGATGCACGTCTTTGGCTTGTATAGTTCAGTCGTTTAGCCATAGGTGCTGGAACTAGGGGTGTGCACGGGGTGCTGCTGCATCTCCTGGCTTGAAGTGGTTTCCATTATATACAGGGTTTACAGTTTGATTAAAAGGCTCTCAGCACCCCCACTATACAAATTGTTGAACACCCCTGCCTTTAGCTAGAGTATTTAGTAAAATTTCCAAGCCCTGTGTGTGCATGGATGGCCAGGAGGGGGAGAGACATAGACTGATGGGTTAAAGTTAGAGAAAAAAGGCAAGAGAGAAAGTTGGAGAGAAAAAGCTCTCTCTTATAAAAGAGGCAATAAAAACTCAATAGCAGGTTGAGAACACAAAATAGGGAAAGATACTTGGAAGTGATAAAAAAGAGCATGAAAAGGGCTAACAGACAGGAGAAAACTCAGGGAATGCTAGCTGCACTATGGTCTATTATAGGAAAGGAAATAAAGAAAAAGTGGAATTAAGGACAGGAAGGGCAAAACAACTTTTATTCTTTTAAATTGCAGAGGGGGGTGGCCTCCAGGGAAGTGTCTGCGCAGATCTTTTCACCTTGGTTAATATTCTCTCAGGCTAAAAGGAGTTGGGTACATTTCTCAAGTCCTGACAAACTTTGCTTTGGGCTTGATGTTATTTCTAATTTACTAAAGTACGGTAAAGCATGGCAGTGCCATAACAAAGGTGAGGCGAGTGAGGCACTTGCCTCGGGCGCGCAAAGCTGAACGGCGCAGAAAAGCCCCGGGGTGTCCCTGCCAGAACAAAAGCTGCTGCTTCTTATTGCAACAGGACACCAGCAGGCATCCAGCTGCTGCACGTCAGGAGGGAGAGTGGGGAGGAGGCACACATATGCTTCGCAGCCCTCTCATCCCCTGGCACCCAGCTGGAGGAGACACCGAGGGAGCTTCCGGTGGGAGACAGACAGGATCATCTGCAGCCAGTGGACCTCACTCACCTGAGCAGCTGCTGGGGCTTCGGTGAGTGTACTGTTTGACCCTGTGATTCTTCCCCCCACCCCCGCCACACCTGCAAACTGGGCAAGGGGCAGCCCCATCCCCCACCCCCAGTGAGGCTATGGCAAGGGGCAGCAGGGGAGGAAGGAAGCCACGTGTAATGGCAGTCCCCTCCCCTCCAGCACCCACCATCCCCTCCCAGAGCTCACACCTCCTCTCCGGCCCCCAAACTCTGTCCCAGAGCCTGCACCCAGCACCCAAACTCCATCCCAGAGCCTGCACCCCCACCTGTTCCCACACCCCCTCTTCCTGCCCCCAAACTTCCTTGCAGAGCCTGCACCCAGACCTCTGCACTCCCTCCCAGAGCCTGCACCCCCACCCTGTGCCCCAGACTCCCTCCCAGAGCCCAACCTCTCAACCGTCCTACACCCCAATCCCTTGCCCCAACCCAGGGCCTGCAGCCCAGACCTCCTCCCCCAACCCAAACTCCCTCGCAGAGCCTTAGGCAGGTGGGGGGCAGAGTTCGGGGGGGGGGGCAGGTTCTGAGCATTCTGGGCACCACCAAACTTTCTACAAACCTGCCGCCCCTGATACTTGGGGGGGGGGGTTAGGAGGTGAGTGGAGAGTCGGTGGATGGAGGGGGGCATCCATTTTCAGTATTTTAATTTTTGGTACTGCATTGACTGACTGCTGTGTGCATTAATATAGTGACCCCCTGGGTCTTTGAATGAGGCATTATACTGGGGGGCGGGATGAGGAGGTGAGCGGTGAGTCAGTGGCTGGAGTGGGGGGCAAATCTCCCAGATTCGAAATCTGGGACTGTGTCTGTTGGTCCTTTTTGCTGCTTTTCTCTGGGCTGAGGGTTGTCCCAATGCTGCAAAAAGAGTGTTCCCAAAGGAAGGTGCTTGCTTCTAACCCCCTAGGCCGTCAGTATGTCTGCTCTTCTCTAGTCAGCCCACTTGACAAGTTTGATTGTCCTCCGTCTGGCTCCCAGCCCCTCTCCAAGGGTTGCAGCTGTCTGGAGGTGCCTGACTTCCATGCCTTCCTCATTCACACCTCATTCATTCAACAGGGCAACTGATTACAAAGCCTGCGGAAGATCTTATTCTACTTCTAGCAAAAAGACATTTTTCTTTTACCTTAGTTATACTATCTTAGGGGCCCGCTATAACATATTACCAAGGTTCAATACATAGTCATATAAAAGTTATACAAAAATGCATAATGCAGAGATTTATCTACAACTGCACTGATTGACTGCTGTGTGAAGTAATATAGTGACTCCTGGGTCTTTGAGTGAGGCTTTATACTTGGGAGAGCGAGGGGGCGAGCGGCGTGTTGGGGGCGAGCGGGTGGGCAAGTGGCGGGTGGGCAAAGAGGCGAGCAGTGAGCCAGTAGGAGTTCTAGGGGCGGGCATGGGGGTTTCTGGCAGGGGAGGGAGGAGGTGAAAGGAGGTGAGTGGTGGGTGGTGGACTGACTAGGAGGTATGCAGCAAGCCAGCTGGGGGCTAGGAGGTGAAGAGGGATGTGATGGTGGGGCCGAGCCAGGAGTGGGTGGGTCCTATTTTACTGCTGTGATCTGGTCACCCTATGTGTGCCGTTTCTTCTTATATGGAGGAGGGAGGGCGCAATTTTATATTCTTGCCTCAGGCGCAAAAATAGCTAGTTACGGCTCTGAAGCATGGGCCAAAATTCCTTGTCATATTGAGAAACCGGTGAATCTTCCATCTCTCAGCCAGCTTCTCTTGCTCACACTTAGCATCCAACCCTCACTTCCCTAAAATGTGGGGAACCCTCTTCTTATCTTAGAAGTTATGAGACAGTGGGATATTCACCAACATCAGGTCTGGAAAGGGTAAGAGGGTACTGCTGGTGTGGGAGCCCATGATTGCTCTTGGTTATCTGCTAGCACTGGGTGGGGAAAGGGAGGTGGGGGAATAGTTCATACTCTGATCCCAGACCTTTGTTACATAGGGCTAACCAGTAGTTTTCAAGTCCAATTCTGCCATTGCTAACTGCAGACATCTCTCTCTCTCCCCATTGTCCTACTTGAACTGACTCACCTTTTAGGTTGGCCACTTGTGGCCCATGCAAAAAGAGACAAGGCCTGTCCCAAAACTCCTTGCTGGAGAGAAGAGACTGTCTTTCCTCTAACAGGCTTAGAGCACAGGAGATACCAGCACTCAGCAGCTACTGCCTAATCCCTCCTGAAAGAATTCAGGCTGGCTTGCTGGATTCTCGAAGCAGGCAAACAGAGAAGTGGAGAGGTTCTCTTCAAACACATCAAGGTCCCTATCCCATGGTTGGGAGCCTGTCAGCAGCAGCTTCCTCTTTGCTGCTGCTGCTGCTACTGTCTTCTTACACCTGATGATATCATATGCCCCTCTTCCCTGTTCTCTCTCTCAGGAAGAGAGAGAAGGTATAACTTAAAAGAATCTCAATCTAGTATTTAACTGATAACATTATTATTTCTCTCTGAGGGAAGGAAAGAGAGAAGCAAAGACTGGGGAGGTTAACTTTTAAAATTGGCAATAACCCACCCTAAGAAATGTACTGGAACTCTTCTATACTATCCTGATGAATACTTAAAAGAATGAGCTAGCTCAAACATAAACCAACAATTTTTTTTAAACACAAAAATAAGCATTCACAAAATCTAAAGGTCAATGGAAAGGCATCTATGAATTAAACAAAACAAGAAATCCAATGAAAATATTAAAAATAAGCATGTTCCCACACTGTGAGCAATCTAAATATTGGCAACGCACTTGATAATTCAATTGAATTGTCTATATTTAGTGATATGCAAAAAGTAAACAATACATTCCGTTTACTTCCAGTATCCAAAATACTTTCCAGTTTTACTAAACTAAGGTGTCAGTCATACACATGGCAAAGGTTTTATAAAAATTTGATTCGTAAACTATCCATTTCCTTCTAAATATTGCTGGGTAAAAAATGGGTATTAAAGCTATAAAAGGAGGATTCATTTAATTTTTTAAAAAGGCACATTGATTTCTACCATATGATGGACACACTCCTAAGGTAGTGGAAAAAAACAGCATTGATTCAGTGACCTAACTTTTTTCACCACTTTGCTTTTACTTCATAATTGTATGCAGGCAACATACTCAATTTTACAAGGAATTTGCTGGCATGAGCAAGATTCTTTGAATTCTTTCTTTGCTGCCTGAAACAAGGTTGGAGCTCAAGTCCAAAAAGGTGAAACTACATACTCCTATTATACATGCACCTATCGCATGCCTGCAACCTAAGGTCCAGGAAAGATGTGTCCTAAAATCCCTGTAAACAGATGCAGCAAGAAAAATAAGTCAAAATATCACATCAGCTATATTCCATTTAATGTAGAGTATAATCTTTAAATATAACCTAATTAAACCTGAAGGTACGTAATTTCACATGGAATACTGCAAGTATAACTACTTTAAATTTAAACAGTATAAATGTTTTCACAATTCTGACCTTCAGTTATCCATATCTGTTCGCATAATCATCATCCACAAAAACTAGGAAGCAGTTTATAATATATACTTGCAACATACTGAAAGCAAACTATCCCTTGGGAATGGGTTAACCTAGAAACAAAGTCCCAATACAATTCAAATAATTTGGATGTAGAGTTTATTTGGAGAATCAACCTTTGTTCAGAAACAATTCTTGGGCGTTACCATACAGTTCAAGTCCTTTTTCTGATACTATGAGAATCTTCAGTCTAGTCTAGCTGATAAACGGATGCCAAAACTGATGTTGAAAATTACAACAAACTTGAACTGCTACAAATGTACACATCTGTATCTAGAATTAAAATATTACGCAAATGTAGCAGTAGTATACACATTCTTTATGAAAGTTTATCAGCATTTATTTATAATTAAGAGTCCTGTTTATGTATGCAATAAGTTTGTTTTTTTTAAAGAGTTCAATTTCAGAGGTTTGAACAGAGACTAACAATGTCTATTTGAAAACTTGGCAAAGAAAAAACATGAAGTTATAAAGCACATTTTAGTAATTTTAACATGTTAAACACTTTTCATAAAAAAATTAATCCATAAACCATCAATCTGCTTGAGTAGCATGGAGGATTTTTTTTTAAATGCTCAAGCTATTTTGATTTTAAAATGTATTATGCTGAACGAGTAGCTTTGCTCTATTTTTGTTGTTGTTAATCAATTTTTAGCTCAAAGCACTGTAACTATAGACAAATAGCAGCTAGATTCACGTTAAAGGAAATCAGCTTTTAGGCCTCAATCCTGCAACATATAGACAAACTCATGCACCTACTCAGAGTCTCACTGAACTCAGTAGGGGTCCACCCATGTGGCAGTACTTGCAGGACTGGGTTCTAAAAGAGCAGTGCCTGAAACAAGTTCATACTATACTATAGATATAAAAACTAAAAGGTAATTTCAGAAAATGTAATTTTTTACTTTAGCACAGCCATTAATTTTTTTTCAGTTTCCTGTATATTATTTTTAAAAATTGTGGGACAATATATAATCAAACTCAAATAGACAAATTCTGCTTTCTATCATACTTGTACAATACATTGACAAAATGTTGTTGCAGGTGTGTAACTACGGGCATAATTTGGAAGCATAGAATATCAGGAGGTCATCTGGTCCAACTCCCTTCTCAAAGCAGGACCAAGCCCCAGACAGACTTTTGCCCCAGATCCCTAAATGGCCCCTTCAAGGATTGAACTCTCAACCCTAGGTTTAAGCAGGCCAATACTCAAACCACTGAGCTATCCCTCCGCCCCAATTGTTCCAACTACTGTTACAAGGAAGATTTACATCCCAATAAGCAAAGAAATGTGACAAGAACACCAACACTCCACTCTTATTTTTACTGGACACATGACATATTAACTCACCCACTGAGTCCAGACCTCTCAGTTCATCAGGCAGAGAGGAATATATAGGCAAAGAGTTTAATCTGTATGTACCAAATGAGAACATTGTTGATATGACACTCAACATATGTAATAGTTTTCAAGCAATGCATATGCAATTCTACCCATTTAACTTAAAAACATGAACATATTTTACAAACTGATTAAACTGCTGCTGTCCTTACCTCCAATAAGTCACAACTTTTTCTTCATCACTCAAATCAAGGGCATTTTTTTCAAAAGGATACACAGGCGGAGGGGAGAAAAGCAGAGTGTGCATATTGAGTTCAGTGTTGTGCCTGTTCTTCCCTAATGACATCATTAAACCTACCTATTTATAAATCTCACCACCTGACCAAACAACCTACATAGCACATCTACAGATCTGTATAGTCTTTAATCCTGACATGTCTGCTTCAGCCAGTGCAGGAAAGATTATTAAGTAGCTTTGTTAGGTCTTCTGTAGCTTTGGAACTTAAGGAGGAAAACTCAGCCAGCTTTCCAAACCTGACACTATTTACAATTAGTAACAAAAGATATTATCAGTGGGAACTTTCAGAAATGAGACCATCTCTCTCCCTCTCTCCTTGCTCTACAAGAACACACCCACCCCCTGTCCCGCTTATACACAAGATGTACTGCTGGTGATTTTAGCAAACAGGTGTGAATACCTGGACGGCAAGAGCAAAATAGCACATTTTACACCCCATTTGGTCTTTTAATCACAGTAGAAATTACTGGTTAGTAACTAAGTAATCATGTTGTGTAGCTCATAAATGTTCTCTAAACTAGCTAATAAATACCTTTATATCACAGACACAAATTAATTTCCATTCTAAAGATTTGCAGGAAAGGCTTGCAGTGCTTGTGATTTAGTTATTTATAGTGTGATTTATAAAAGCTTGAGCCCATTACCTAATAAACAAAACTAATTAAAAAATGTAACATCTCTCTGACAATATTGCCTCCAACAGAGAACACTCTCCAAAATTCATAACTACCCCTGCCCTAAGAAAAGACAAGGCGCAACCCTGAGGTCCCTTCCAACCCTGATATTCTATCCTCCAAAGCACTATGGTGGCTAATTGTATTGAGGGTTGCTCCGGTAACAGCTGAGGATGTTGCTCCCTTAGGGGTAACATCCCTAACGCATTACCTGAGCAATCCTAAACACATGCTTTCATCCCAGTTAACCCACCTCAGGCAAAAGTCAGAGTGAACAAATGAGTTTTACACCATGCTTTGAAGGCTAAGGTCAGGCTCCACTGGACCAATCGGGAAATTTCAGAGTCAGGATCCTCCCCTGCAGACAATCTGCCATCCAGTCTCAGATATTCAAATCTAGGAACTGCTAACAGATGATCTCAACTGCAAGAGTGGTTCATGGGCAGAGGCAGGCAGACATGAAGTTAAATTTTAAAATACTAAGGGTATGCATACGCTGTAATTAAAAATCCATGGCAGGCCCAGGCCAGCTGACTCAGGTTCACGGTGTGCTCGGGTTAAGGGGCTATTGAATTGTGGTGTAGACATTCGGGCTCGGGCTGGGCCGCCGCCCAACACACACACACACACACACACACACACACACACTCTCTAAATGCCAAGGATTCCATATACAAATGAAAATGGAGTGATGAAGATTTTGTTCTGGACATATCTTTAATAAGCAAATACAACATTCCCTGTTTTCAACTCTCGGAATTAACTCTAACAACACCTATTGTTATAATGTAGAAGATTGCATTATAAATCATATAGTCAAAAGAAGCAGTAAACTACAAAAAAGCTAAAATTATTTTAGTATTACACCTCTACCCCGATATAACGCGACCCGATATAACATGAATTCGGATACAACGCAGTAAAGCAGCACTCCGGGGGGGGGGGGGGCCAGGCTGCGCACTTCGGCGGATCAAAGCAAGTTCGATATACTGCAGTTTCATCTATAACGCGGTAAGATTTTTTCGCTCCTGAGGACAGCGTTATATCAGGGAAGAGGTGTATATTCTTTGTAAAAAGTCAAACTAATTTGCAAGGAAAAAAAAATTTAAATCACCCCTTCTGACAATCACCATTTAACAGCAAACAAGACTGACTGCTGTTTTTCATGAGTTTTACAGACACAGACCATATAAGTGCCAGGCACTTAATATCTCTAGTAAATGCACAAGAAAGAAATTCACCAGTTTTAATATTTGTACAAATATGTTTAGGCATGTCTTAAGATATATTTTTCTAATGTCACCATTATGAAACAAATTTCCTGTTCTATATACACTATAGGATATTTATTTTCAAAAAACAGAAAGTATCCTTTGCAAGAAAGTTCTTAATATGAAAAACAGGATGTAAATAGTGTGTGTGCTGAGATGTTCTCAGAGCTGCCTAGGCAACGGATGCCGAATTCCCAAGTTCCAACCTCAAGGATTGCACCTATAGTTACTCCAGAGGCCCCAATTAAAACAATGAATAAGGAAACAGGAGGCAATTGGGTTGGGGGAAGGAAGACAGACACAAGTGTAGAACAATAAAAATAAGGTGGGGGGGGGGAGAGAAGAGAAATAAAATAGATGGTAAAAATCAGAGAAGAGACACGAGCCAAGGAAATCTCTTCCACCACGAAAAGTGCTGCCTTTCTAACAACCAGACCAAGCCTCTACAAGTGTCAGAAATCATATGGAAGGCACAAGGTAACTGACTTAGTATGGAGCAAAAGCTAAGCTTTAAAAAAAGCAGCAGGGGTGTGTGGGGGGAGGGGAGAACAACCAATAAAGAAAAAATGAGGGGAAATGACAATGAAGTTTTTTTGGGGGGGGGGGATTGCAGGGGGGTTACGGGGAGTGGAAGGAGGGATATAGTTGTTTAGGATTACGGTAATTTTAACCTGCTTTCAACTTCCACTAAGTGTTGAAATTCAACTCC
This sequence comes from Mauremys reevesii, assembly GCF_016161935.1. Taxonomy (NCBI): domain Eukaryota; kingdom Metazoa; phylum Chordata; order Testudines; family Geoemydidae; genus Mauremys; species Mauremys reevesii. The sequence goes on along the minus strand of NC_052633.1, from coordinate 43,373,724 downwards.
TAATCTTGGCACTTCTATATGCAAAATGTTTTGTCTGAAAGGAAAATCAACTAGTCAACACAATTGAATAGTGTCATCAACAAGGGGTAAAGTAGGTGAGATGCACTAAGTCAGTCATGAGACACTTATTTCTGTTATTAGTTAGTTTTTTAAAAATCAAGCTATTTGAACAGTATCGTGCCATTAAGGAAAAAGACATTTTCCAAAGAGATCTCTTTGTAAATCTCAGTTCTGAGGCCAAGGAGCATGGCTCTATTGTGTTGGAAAACTGCTTCACAGATTAAAATGAGAAACAGACATACATACTTTGATGACCCCAGTAAGCAGAAGCCTTATCTTGCTCAATCAAAGGCTTTGTAATGTCCTACAACTCATTGACTGCCACTAACAAGTGATCGGCTTGGAGAGCAGTTGCGTAAGGCACAAACATACTACTCGACCTCAAATAAGGTCAGAACAGTGCTCTCATCAGTTATATGTATGTACAAGAAAAGATGGTCATAATTACTAATTTGCTGCTTGTTGGAATCTCTGACAGGGAATCCTGCACGGTGGAAGCTTTGAACCCTATGGCGTCTATTGTTGCAGCAAGGAGAATATCTGTTAAAAATATCAGCCTTTTCATCTAGCCCTAGAAGAGTTTTGATTATTTTTGTTTAAATGACACCCATGAGAAATTCAAGTCTTAATGCAGCAAGAATAGCAGGAAACCTGGATTAAACAGAGCAAGGATGGGCATTTTTCCTGATTAAATTCCTGAATTAAGTGGGTGGCTAGAAAAGACATTGTGTATATAAAGAAACACCTTTGAAACATAAGCATTTCTTCAGTTGCTTTATAGCTAGTGGGACTATATCTGGCTTTTGGTGGAACAACATATTCAAATCTCCAGTCAAACACTTTGCTCCACCCAAAAAAAAAAATTATTCCAGAGGAGATTACTTGCATTTCTCAGAGATGAGGGTATCCTTCCTGCTATTTGCATTTAAGTTAATCTGATTATGAGTTGTCCAGCTGTGCTCTTCCCCATCCTAAACCATATCTTTTGGGGACTTTTTCCCTATCAAATTATATTTGCTTAAAAATATTTCTTCAACACCTTGTTTATACTAAGCTAATTCTGTAAAAGTGTTCTTACAACTCAAACTTCCTCAATTAGCCAATTACAGTTTTTGAACTGGAGTCATATCATATCTTGGTAGTCATGGCACACTTAATTCAGCACTATGTGGAAATGAAAAGGACAGTGCAAGCCATTAACAATGGAGATGCTGTATTGTGAGAGTTCTCCACTTCAGTCCAGATAAGCTTGGCAGCATTAGAGACTGCTCTGAGTTCTTGAGGGTGTGCTTATGTTATGTACAGCCATCATAATTGTAGTTTATTATTTGTATTTCCATCACGTCCAGAAGCCCTAGTCATGGACCAGAACTCCATTATGCTAGGTTCTGTACAAACAGAAGAAAAAGACAGATAGCAGTGGACAAACATTCTAAAAAATGGTGACAGGTTTCAGAGTGGTAGCCGTGCTAATCTGTATCAGCAAAAAAAGGAGGAGTACTTGTGGTACCTTAGAAACTAACACATTTATTTGAGCATAAGCTTTCATGGGCTAAAACCCAATTAATCTGTAGGCTTTAGCCCACAAAAGCTTATGCCCAAATAAATTTGTTAGTATTTAAGGTGCCACAAGTACTCCTCATTTTTTTATTGTAAAAAAAGGAACTAGTTTGCCTTCCTGCCTTACTCTGCCCCAATCACCCTCTCTATGAATCACTTCCCTGGCTCCTCTTTTCCACATCAAGCTTCTTATCCTCACTTTCAAACCCTACATTACTCTTTCCTTTCCCTCCTACCCCGCACTGCCCTGCTTAGATGACCTGATCTCTTACTGTAACATATCCATCTCATTTCCTCTGCCAAGGAAGTCAGCCTCAAGATCCCATATATACATTTCTCCCGCCACTGTCTCCGCACTGTCTCCTATGACCTCTACACCTAGAAAACCCTTTGCTGAGCTTGCCCACAAGGACCCCAGTGTCTCCTTGTCCAAGTCCCTCAGTAAGCGTCACTTTGGCAGTAACACCTTAATTTTCAAATGTTTGTAGACCTCCACTAGAGTTAAAAGGAGAAAAAGGAGAAAAAAGGAAAGACACCCTCTTGATACCATTCCATGTGCTGCTCCTCACTGAATAACCATGCACTCTTATTAGGTTAGGCTCCAGTAAAGGAGCACAGTGAGTCTCTCTGTCGCTAGTGAGAAAGGACACAAAACAGAAAAGTATTAGAGAAAAAGAAGAACCATAGTGAGGTTCCGGTAAGAATCTAGGGGGAGCTGTAGTCAAGTAGGGAAGAGAGGAACTGGGAGATTATGGCTAATACTTGTGTGTGTGTGTATATATATATATATATATATATTTTACAAATATATATATAGATTTTACAAATTCTGGGAAAAGAAGGAGTATAAAGCAAACATCTCCAGAGATTTGTTGGGGTTTTTTTTTTTTTTGGTTTGTTTTTAACTTAAAAGGGTGTATATCGTAATCCTGTATTGGGTCGGTCCACCACATTTAAGCTTTAATGGTTAGCAAGGAAGTCTGGAGGAATCAGGTCCTGTAGCCAGTTGCTCAGTAACTGTCCAGAAATTCTCCAGCCCAAGGTCAGTACTGTTTTTCTAAACTATGAAAATAAAAACAGCTTACATGTTTAAAACGGAACTGCATGTTGCTGTGGATATAGACGTACTTCCACGGCATATCAGTGCCACAATACATAGCTGTCTGGCAGTTAAACAACAATAATCAATAGCAAAGCAGGACTGGGAATTAGTCTCTAAAATTCCACTGGGTTTATATAGATTAGTATGGTGCAGCACGGATCGTATTTTATTTACATTTTTCCCACTGACACAATTTAAAAATAAACGATCAATGGCTTCTTTGGAATGCTCATTAATTTTTTTTTAAGGCTTTTATATTTTTCACAATTTAGTATAGCAATAATGAAACCTTTTGGGTCTGGAATTTCCTGGGGATTAATTACTGGCTAGGTTAATAGCCTGAGGAAGCGCACAGACCAAAAGTTTCCTTATTGTTCAGTCATGTAATTAATCTAACTCATCATCATGGGATGTTGTGATAGCCAAAAGTATAACGGGGTTCAAAACAAAACTAGAAAAGTTCATGGAGAATAAGTCCATTGTGGCTGTTAGCCAAGATGGTCAGGGATATCGCCCCATGCTCGGGGTGACCCTAAACCTCTGACTGCAAGAAGGGGAAGATGATCTGGATCGCTCCAAAATTGCCATGTTCTGTAGACTGTCCCTGAAGCTCTGGTACTGGCCTGAGACAGGATACTAAGATAAAAGGACCACTGGTCTAACCCAGTATGTCAGTTCTTATATTTACACTTTTCTGGTAAAGCTCTCAGACTTTGTAACCAAGATTTAATGTCACATAAAAAGTATTTTCTCCATCACTATTACTTGCCCAATTTCAGGATTTTTTCCTTTTATTTAGCAAAGTGTAGGCATGAAAACTATGAACACAACTAATTCAGCTGATTCTGGGAACTTCAACAAGACCAGAAGTAAGTAGTTTATTATTTAATTGTATTTTAGTGATGCCAACTCATAATCTAGGCACTTAATACAAATCAAAGGGAAAGCACTCAACATAAGTAATTGTGCTCTAACAATTACTGAACTGTCATAATATTACCACAAGCCTATTAAGTAATGCTTAAATAATAACCCTTGTGTCTCCTTTATATCCCATTTTATGAACCCTCCTTCTCCCCACAAGTCTGAGGGGAAAGGTAGGCTTTGCAGTGTGCCCAAAAGGTTGTTAAATCCAGGATTTGGAGAATGGCAAGGAAAGAGCTGCAAAATCACAAAGAACGCTCTGAATGCAACTCCATTTATAATAAGATAGCACTCTCTCAAATGCTTCTGCCATGCTCAACTCCAGCAGCATGAAATAGGAATATGGTGGCCTCTCAGATAACTAGATCACAAACCATTTAGGGATTTTTTAGGTGAAAAACACCATTAATTCTACTCACAACGTATTAAGTGTAAGAATAGTACAATCTTGAACAGAGCTTCCATACTTTGTTAAGGTGCTCTTAAGAAAACCATAAACATGGAAACCCTACCACACTAAATAAGCCCATAGAGAAATGAAGTGTTTTAATGAAGAAACTAACTTGTCAAAGCAAGGACAACAAAAAACACTTGTGCATTAAAATCCTGATGACTTGAATATACAAACGGTTAGTACTAAATATTTTAAAGTAGTTCATGAACCTCTGTTGCCATTTCCAGGTTTATAACAGCTAACAGAGGACAGTTATTGGCTAAGATTTTACTAAGAAGGATTATGGCTAAGGGGATAGAATATGAGAACAACATGCCTCTGTTATTAAAGCAAGTTTTCTGTTAAGAGGGACTGGTATCTGACTAAAGATTTAATACAAAAATGCTTTTTAAGCTATTTAGCCTGTGTTTAATCAAACCCACATTGGTAGCCAGCTGCTAGAAAAGGGAATTTGTACCATTTCATTTCCCTAATCTGTGCCATCAGACAAATAACTTGAGCTTTAAAGTACCTAGAATACTAAAATGTACATCAAGTAGCCAAACTCTTCACACCTCATTTGGGAAACATGGAAGAGACTTAAAGGGACACCATCAGGCCCAGTCCTCATTAAAGAGGGTCTAGTTCTATTCAATATCTTCATAAGTGATTTGGATAATGGTATAGAGTACATGTATCAAGTTTGTGGACAATACCAAGTTGCTAGGGGTTGCAAGTGCTTTGGAGGACAGGATTAGAATTCAAAATGATCTCGACAAACTGGCAAAATGATCTAAAATAAATAGGATGAGGGCAAAAGTACTACATATAGGAAGGAATAATCAATTGCACAAGTACAAAACGGGAAATGACTGCCTAGGAAGGAGTACTGCAGAGAAGAATCTGGGGATTCTAGTTGATCACAAACTAAGTATCAGTCAACAATGTAATTCTGTTGCAAAAAGAAGTGAACATCATTCTGGGATGTATTAGCAGGATTGTTGTAAGCAAGACATGAGAAGTAATGCTTCTGCTCTACTCAGCACTGATAAGTCCTCAACTGGAGTACTGTGTCCAGTTCTAGACACCACATTTGGGACATATGTGGACAAATGGGAGAACGTCCAGAGGAGAGCAACAAAAATGATTAAAGCTCTAAAAAAACCATGACCTACAAGGAAAGACTGAAAAATTGTGTTTGTTTAGTCTGGAAAAAGAGAAGAACAATGGAGAACACTATAAAACAGTCTTCAAGTACGTAAAAGGATGTTATAAGGAGAAAGGTAATAAATTGTTCTCCTTTACTACACCTCTACCCCGATATAACGCGACCCGACATAACATGAATTCGGATATAACGTGGTAAAGCAGTGCTCCAGGGGGGCAGCGCTGCACACACTGGTGGATCAAAGCAAGTTCGATATAACACGGTTTCACCTATAACGCAGTAAGATTTTTTGGCTCCCAAGGGTATAATTGGGGTAGAGGTGTACTGAGCACAGGACAAGAAATAATGGCTTAAATTGCAGCAAGGGAGATTTAGATTAGACATTAGGAAAAACTTCCTAACTGTAAGGGTAGTTAAACACTGGAACAAATTACCTAGAGAGGTTGTGGAATCTCCATCACTAGAGGTTCTAAAAAATAAGTTAGACAAACACCAATCAGGAATGGTTTAGAAAATATTTTGTCCTGCCTCATAGTTCAGTCTGGACTAGATGACTTATCAAGCTCCCTTCCAATGCTACATTTCTATGATTCTATGACTGATCCCAGTTAACACAAATCACCGCATCTACACACAACAGAGAATCCTACATTCACGCTAGCACTACAATCAGGTATGTCAAAAGCAATAGCTTTTGTGTATGCATCTTCAAGTTCCCATTGCCATTCCAAACAGTGGTGTACTGTGGATGCTTTCATACAGCCTTCTGGAAGACATGATAGGCACACATGGGAATTATGGGAGGAGCAGTCAAAAATCACAAAGCTACCAAAATCACCATTGTCCTGGAACATCCCATAATCTCATAATTTCCTGAACTCAGTGCCATATGTAAACTTTTGTAATAAAGTCTACTTTGTCACAGAATGGATACTTTCTGTGCCCTAACAGAGCTTTCATTTTCTTTTCTCACTGGTTGCTGAAGTGTCTGGGCTGTAGACACTGTGGGGGTTTATTTGTTTTTAAAACTGCTTGATTAGAATTTTAAGAGAATTCATGGAAACCTTACTTGTGATCTTACATTTGGTAAAAGCTTGTTTTTCACAACCTAAATTTGGGGCCAAATTTGAACTGACAGTGTCCCTTTAAAATTTAAAATTGTGAAATGTTTTCACTGAAAACTTTTTGGAGCAAGGACCATGTGCATTGTGTGTCTCAGATGGTACCAACCACTTAATAAATAAATAATAATAAAACATGCACTGCAATAAGCGATGAGTTGCATACTTCTTGAAGTATTTTCTACATACTTTAGCCTTCTGATCTTATCAAAAATATTAAGAGAAAACATTCATAATAGATTAATATTACTCTGGTATTCCAAATAAATTACAAACACCTCCTCTGAGGGAGGTGAATACAATGTGTTGGGAAAATTCCACAAATAATTGACATGGGAGCAACACCAAGTTTTAAGAGGAAAAGTCCATCCATCTTTACTAACTTGCAAAACTACTCAGCTAAAGACTTAGTTACAAGTTTGGTAAAGCTCTTAAATTGGTTTAGAGGATGACCTCCATTCCCACCAAAGGGATTAAAGGGTAGGTACCTAGGGCCACAATCACTGAAACACTTAGGCATGCAGATTTGCCAAAAAAGCATAATTTTACGCCTCCCTCTGAACAAGAATTTGGCAATCTGAAGAAAATGACCAGAAGGTACTTGAATTACCTTATGTAGCAAATTTCCAAAAACATCATAAATGAAAAGGCCGGAATGGGGGATGGACAAAAGTAATACAATGTTCCTTCCATTCTGCAGAAAGAAACTGCACCTCCTCAGATTCAAAGTCATGGCATCTCAAACACAAATAAAACTCGCCATGTTTGGTGAGAGGTTGCTGGGTTTTTTGTAGGAGAAGGAGGAGGAGGAAGAGAAAAGAAAAGACTCCTCCAAAATACAAATCACACTTATCCTGTCTGTGGTATAAAGAGGGTGGGGACCTCAACAAATTAAGCAGCACTGAAATATTTTAAGTGCCATATGCTTAATAGATTACCATTCTTCATATGCTTAAACAATGTATGCAATAATGGAACAAAGATATTTCACAAACACATGCTTTCTACTGCATGTGCTGTAAAATAACAATTTATTTTAAAAGATGTTAAACAAATGAATTTAGAAAGGTATATGCAGTACAATATGTCGTCCTAAGAACGTGTGAAGAATGAATGGGGAACCAAATTTTAAAGGCCAAAGGGACACTGTCAACGTTGAGAGGCCTCAAAGTTAAATAAAACAAACTCCCCCAAACAGATTTTTGAAAGAAACAAAGTATAGCTTGTTGTAACTATAAAAACAAAAAACTCCTGTTTTGAAAAGTTATCAACATTTCCATGAAAGTTTAAGAAACAAAATTTAAAATCATATTTTTTAGCAACATGCATTATTCACATTTTGAATGCAAACAGAATTCTGTCCCAGAAAGGTATTAAGAGGACTCCTTCTGCAGATTCAAAAGAGAGAAAAGTAAACTTCACATTTTTAATTTTCTCATTACTCATAGTCTCAAACTTTGCCAGCAATCAATGGTGTTTATAGGTAGTGACAACACCAGATGTTGTTTGGCTTTGGGACTCTGGAGGCAGGGGCAGCTCTATGTTTTTTGCCGCCCCAAGCACGGCAGTCAGGCAGCCTTCAGCGGGTGATCTACTGGTCCCACGCCTTTGGTGTACTCACCGCCGAATTCCCGCCAAAACCGCAGGACCGGCGGACCTCCCACAGAAACGCCTTGCCGAAGGCTGTCTGACTGCCACCCTCAGAGCAACCGGCAGGCCGCCCCCTGCAGCTTGCCACTCCAGGCACGTGCTTGCTGCGCTGGTGCCTGGAGCCACCCCTGTCTGCAGGAACTCAAAGCCTATACACAAGCTCTCATACCTGCAACTGAAACCCAAACCACACCAACTTGGAACAAAACCCTGATCTTTCTGAAAACTAATTTTTCATGCACAATTTTTGTAACTGGACTTAAACTTTGAAAATAAATATGCTTCTTGTCAGAGAAAGCATTGTACACATATACACTTCGAATCTGACCATATTCTCTATTAACAAAATTACATTTTGTTTTAAATAATTAAAACACTGAATGGGTTTATTATGGTTACCTTCCATTAAGGCTTGAATTAATAATTATTATAATAAGGGAGTGAAAGACCAGATTTTTATTTGTGCCTTACTGTACCCCTAAAGCCAAATCCTGCTCTCCACAGAGGCAGTCACAGAAATCTGTTGGACTTGTATTCCTTAACCATTCTTGGTATGTACAGTCCCAGTGAAGTAAAGGCTGAAAGCATTCTGATATACACTAAAGATATATTTTATTTGACAAAAGCAAGTCTAGTTTTATACCAGGAGACTGTCAAAGAAAGCTTTCCCTTCATAAATCAAGCTCTGAAGAAAGCTCTGTAGGGAAAGCAGATTGGAAGAAGAAGAAGAAGATAAAACACTTTAAACTATTCTTTTGCTATTATAATTAAGACTACCTCAGTCATATACTACTAATTTAAAAAAATAATCCCTCCTTCCACTGAATAGTTGCATGCCAACTTTCCCCTATGACCTAGAGTGTGGTTAGATTAATGGAGCAGCATTGACACAGATCTCTGAAGCAATTGCTTGTCTGTACTGCCATATAAAGGAAAGGAACAGAGGTGGCTGTTTTTCAGCGGACACCTTGAATGAAAACGTATAGACTGAAAAAAGTTGCCCTCAGACATGGGTTTTTCAGAGACTCTGTGATACTTATGAGGAAGAGAGGGTCTCAGCTTTCGAGGAAAGTCCAGGCAAGTGCAATGCAGGAATTCTCACTCATGTTGCAATGACTACAAGTATTTCAGGGCCTACATCACTCTATATCAAAATAAATTAGACTGTATATCCTGCAGACTCTATGGTGGGGCAAAGTATTGTATGCTTCTATGATGAGGAAAAGATGCTTTATGTGAGTGAAGTTGAGCCCTCCCTCATCTTCGTCTTAAATAAAAGCCCGAGATTCACCCTGTGAATTTCTGCACAGTGTCAAATGAGGTGAGTTACATACACAGGACTGTCAGTGTTCATCTAAAGAAGCTAATTTAATTACAATAAAGTAAATGGTCTCCTAATCAGTTGAAAAATCTAGAAAATAAATGGTACATGTATCAAGAATATTGTACTAGTCCTTCCACTAACTTGGAACCAGTTAAAATAGTTGCTAGACTCTACTCAGGTTATTCAGGGAATTTTATGTAATGGATTTTTTAAATGCTTTCCTCCTCAGGGAAAAAGTGGACAAATTCAGATATTCTCTCTTCTCTATAGTTTGTTTTGTAGCTTTTTGATGAGACTTTCTTTTCACTGATTAAGGTTGACTTTAATCAGTAAGCCATTAGACAATGGCAGACCAGTAACCTATTAACGATTCCAGTTCCAGAGAGCAGGACCTTAAAGTGCAGTATTTATTAGCAAATTCTTTTTTGTTTTTCCTTGAATAGTTGTAGAAAGCAATTGAAAATATCAAAACATATTCTGTAACTGAATTCCTCTACACTTACTCATTATTGGGCCAGTGAAAATATTTTAGCATCTGAAAAAGTTAAATATTTTAGAATTAACATTTCTGATTTATCTATTTAATACAATCAAATACTACAATTGAAAGTGAAGCTGTAGTTTTGTGAGCACAAAATTTACACATATATTCAGAGGTCTGCTTTCCAATATCTTTGCACCACCAGGAGGTATTTTGGTCCATTTCAGAAGCCAGCTGAAAATTTGGCCCCAAATGTCAAAAAGTTATTTGAAGAAAAACATCTAACAACAAATATTTCCTTATCTTAAAATCAATATGTGCATTCCAACCATTAGTACTAAATTATAAATAAATGGCTTGCTAACTCTTACAGTTGCTCATTTCAACTTTCTCATGGCAGTGATATTTTGTCAGGAAAATCAGATCTTGGAAAAAAACTATGAAAAAACCCCACGGGGTGATACCATAGCTGGATTCTTGTTTGAATGGAATCCAAGTACTGTAGTTTGTTTCCTTTTGATATAAATCAGAGCTTCTCTAGTTTAACTTAGCATAGGCCAGCAGGAGAAAAAACTTATTCATCTCTGTCCACAAATATTTTGTGAAACACTGAATAGAACTGGAACACCGAGCACATTTTAAAGGTGCTGTAGTGTAAAAGCAACTTTTACACTAAGCCTCGGGGATACTTTAGCAACTCTTGGGAAATGAAAACTCAGTCTACAAACAGTAATAGACAAAAGTCTGAATCTCTAATTTAACATTACTATACACTTAGAAGACTTTTTGCTTCATGTACAAATTAGAGAAAGCATATACCGTAGCATTATGAATGCATCGCTTAAGAGTTCGGACAGTGTCTGCTTCTTTATTGTAAACCTTTATTTTTATCTTGTCTTAAACTGCACGTATGTAAAAAAATCTTTCTATATTGATACGATTTTAAAAATTAATTTTATCACTTTTCAAATATATTTTGTGTTTGAGTTATAAATATTTCACTTTCTTGCCAAAATATATCCGTAATAAATTATCTTAATGATCAGTACAAACACATCATCAGATTTTAGCAGTGACTATATAATACTAGAACAGTTAATCACAATTACATTTTAGCCCAATTACATCATTTTATGAATTAGGTCATCAGCTCAGCTACAAACTATTTCTGATTTTTTCCTACCCCAGAGGGCAGTCACTCTGAAAGGCAGAATCTTTTCGGTCAAATGAAAATTCCAAAGCTCATTGCTAATTGTGCTGTCTGCCAACAAACAACTGTATTTCATTTTCTCAAATGAAGCCCTGCACGACGGTTTCCTTCAACAATCAAGAAAAAAACGGGGGGAAATTACCATGTCACAGGAAAATATGGCATATTAGTAACTGCAGACATTTTGATAAAGTGTATTATGTCTAAACAGACAGTGATATTAACCAGTTCGTCACCAGAGTTCGGAAATGCTTATTGCTGCTGCCAAAAATTTAAGGGCTTGCTCCAACACTCATTGCAGACAATGGAAAAATTTCCACCGACTCTGGTAGAAGCAAGATCAGGCCCTAAATAAACACATACTGTACAACAGGGCTCATAATTCTTAAAGGAATAGTTAACTTCTGGGGTTAGACTGTTTTTTAAAAGAGAATATTTCAGATTAAGTATCCTACACATAAATTCAGAAGAAAATTACTTATTTGAAGAATTATATCTATTATGCTATATACACACACACTATCCTAACTTCTAAAGACAATCATTCATAGAAGTACTTTAATGTGAAAATGGAAACTGGAGAATATTTTGTCTTCAAGTGACTTCCATGTTCATGAAAGGTCATGTACTGACAGTTTAACAGCCATGAATCCTCTTTTTCTCCATAAAACAAGTATAGAAACGACAGCAAAAGAGTGAGCTTTCCCACCCTACCTATGTTTTTCAATATTTTTCTGGAGAGATTTCCAGCAGTGAGACTAGTTAACTCTCTTTGCTCACTTCATATTCAGACCTTCTGCTAAGAAGTGCAATTAGAGTTTCTTGAGATGGTAGTTTATATTATAGGGACACATTTTTCTTGTAAAAATGGTCTTGGATCAGCAATTCAGTACATAAATTATCAAACCACCACCACAATCAGTCACTAATAACTTGAATCACATTTTATTCTGTGACTTACTGGATATGAAACCTTTCACCTTTAAGTGAAAATAATCCCAAGACACAAATTGAGACCAAAAGATCAGTGTGTTTTGATTCCATGATCTGGTTCGGCCCACTATAGACTGATCCAGGTCATAATTTTCACACTTGGGTGCCTAAAGTTAGGCAGCTTAATCCATATTTAGGTACCTAAATAAGAGTGCCCTGATGTTTCAAAGATGCTGAAAATCCAAGATTCCCATTATTATTCTGATCCAATTAAAGTTACTTTAGATAGTTAAAAAAACATTTTACCAAAATCCAGTAAGCAAATATAACAATCACTGACAACAGAAAAAGAAAGTGACAGGAGTCAGTACATCCAGAAGGAGCTCAACATGGTAGAGGGATCTATGTTTCCACTATTATTTCCCTATGTTTCCACTATTATTTCCCAATACATTGACCAGAGCAATGTTTTTTTTGTTTGTTTGTTTTTTCTTCAATAAACTGAAGATCAGAAGCAATGGTAAAGAAGGCACTTTGCTGCCGAAGTAGTAACTGGACCCACATGGTTTAGCTGTTGCAGAGAACCTTGTGCACATACCCAGCCCAAGGCCGAAGTTTAGTAAAGACAAGTCATTCTTATTAAATATGGCATGGCACATTCCCATACCCTGGGAAGGTAGCAGAAAATGAGTCCAGTCAAATGCTCTCTCATGGTCATGACTAACTGAAATACTGGACAAAGTACAAGTTCTGGTTTCACACACACACAGGACATACAACCCTGGGAACTAACATTCTCTGGGTCACTTGATTACATAGCTATGCATCTGTTCTCTGTTTATTGTTTTAAGTCAGAAAATGTCTTCCTCTAAAAGTACTGCCAATCTGCATGAGATCAGAAAAAACAGACAATACAAATAAATATTTGGATTGTTAAAAAATGGGTACTTGATGGCATATAAATTCAGCACATCTGCAGAGCTACTATTCCAGCAAATACTAAGTTATCTCAAGATACTCCCCTAAGTACAAACAGTACCAGAAGACCATAAATTGGAAGCTGATAATATTTACTCATGACTCTGAGAATGAGCCCAGGAATGGATGCTATAGATGGGATTGTTTTAGGGTTGAGTTACACAGGCAATTCCATATCAAATCCTGACATTTTCTTCTATTGCCAACAACCTAAGACTGTTCACCCAATTGGGTGGCTTATATATAGGTCTGAAATCATGCTAGGTGCTTCACATAAGGGTGTACCTCCTCTTGTGGGGACCTTACAATCTAGATTTTTGACAAGACGTGAGTGGAGTAACAGACAGATGGAACAGAGGCTTGTTTGACCTTTCTGTGCTTTTCTAGATTCTCTGATTAAGGATCTTATACATTTCCCTCCTGGGTCAGTTGTATCAAATGTCTGTTTTGCTTTTCCCCAGAACAGATCTGATCAAGTCTTTCTCCAGATGTGAACAAGTCTTATTCCCATGTAACTACCTCCTAAAGCTGTGGTCCCATAAATCATGTTACTGAACTGACAGTCTCTAGAATCATAACGGCATCTGGATTTTCCTTCCTTATCAAATCCATTCCAGCAGCCTCCTCCTCAAGAATAGACTTCAGGTCTGGAACATAGATTGACACAAAAAGGATTCTCTATTTCTGATCAACTGCTTCTGTGCTGCTTAATGGAAAGAAGGGTTTTCTTCTCCCATCTTTAAACAACAGAGCACGATGTACAGCATCTTCTCAGAATCTGAAAGGTGATGCTTCCATTTTGTATTTGTGTCCTTGTTTGTCATATCCACTTCCTCAGGCTATATTTCCAATCTCAAAAAAAGGGGGAGCATGGCAGTGGGATAAATAGCATGTGATCATGTAATCTGAGACTACATCATAATGTATAAGCACAAAGGGGCCAAATTAAGATTGCAAAGACAACCTGAATTCTGGAATTTCCAAATTTTTGATTTTGCAATCTTTTAGCATAGCTTTTGGATGTGGTAACTTGTACATCAAGAGGATAGAAATGAATTTATAGCAGAAAAAGCAACCAGGAAGAGTGTGTAACAAAGGGTAAGCAAGATCCTCCCCTTGAAATTCATTTATTTTACACCACCCATTGGTTGCTTTTCTGGCTAGTCCTGCCCCGATTCCCGCTGGACATTTGACTTACACCTCTTCACTGTCATTTAAGTAACCTCTGAATTTAAGACAGTGGTGTGTCTCAAATCTGCCACCTATACAGGACCTAACCCTCACTAAATTCAGACCACCAGATGTTTTCAAACAGACCCCGAAATCTTTTTATTTACTTATCTTTTTTTTTATTATTTTCTTTGGAGTCTACTCCGACTAAGACATCTGGACCTTGACACCCCTGTTCTAGGTGCTACTGTAATACTAGTAATTACCAATACCAACAAGAACAATGTCACATGTTTCCAGGCTACTCACCACTATCCACACTACTGACCTGACTTCCCCCTTCATGTCTCTCCAGGCTCTGAGACATGAGAGAAAAATAAATGAGACTAAGATCTTTAAGGCAGGCACCTTGTCTTTTCATTGGTTCTGTGCATTTTGAGGGCTATAAATAAGTAACCGCCCTATATCCAAGCTCTCTGCATGCTCTTATGGCTGTTTGGTGGGTGACCAGCAGGGGAGCCATCAGACTGGACCTTCATGCATAATCCCATGGATATCAGTATGATTACTCATGGTAGTAAATAGTGTACCCACTAGTGTTGGAATGGAATCATTTATTTTAGTCTTATCTACACAGTTTATTTTAAATAAAATTTTTAAGTGACTACAAGTCGCCTGAATGTACATATGAATCTATTTTACTAATATGATGAAATGTGACTCATTTCCTACAGCCAGAAAGTTCAATAATATGAGATTTGCTACTGTTACGTCTGGTCACCATTCTAAGTAGATGATTTTTAAGAAGAGATAAATCTGAACCAAATGTTTGGAAGAAAAAAAAGTTTCAAAATATACAGAAGTACAACTTGGTTATGATACGTGCATAAAAACTCCTCAAATGTCTTAAATTTTAGACTGACTCACAGATGCTAGAAATGGAAAACACCAGGCAGGCAGGCAGGCAGGCAGGCAGGCAGGCAATCTGCCTGCCAGTACAGGGTGGTTCCTTAAACTACATTTTCTAGAATTATATCCAGCCTAGTTATACAAGTCTCAAGTGATGGGGTTTTCAACACTTCTCTTGAGTAACTAATTCCAGAAACTGTTACAATTTACCATCAAGAAGCTTTACCTCATAGCTGACTATATTTTACATCTTAATTTCATCCTAAAACTCCAAGTTACATCTCTGTGAGCCCTCCTAAATAATCTCTACCCCCTTCTTGGCATTTGCTGCTTTAAAATTCTACATTGCTATGTTCCATCTGGAATCGCATCACATAGAAACTTAGCTACTTAAAATAATATTTATTTGGCCAACCTGAAATTAACCCTCTGCAAACTCTTGAAATACTATTTTCTCACCTCTTTGGTTTATTTCCAATGAAACTAGAGAAGTAGAAGGGCACGAACAACAGATTTCAGCGGCACAAGTGTTACATTATTAGACTTGTACTGCATATCCAGAGGAATGATTCAGCTGGAGGAAAAAAAACAGGTTTTTATAACAAGGTTATGCATATTAAAAAATGTGCAGTACTTTCTAATGAGATTCCAGTAGTGAAATAGCAATGAAATACCAAGGCAAATGAAATTAACCAAGGTTTTAATCCCTGTGTACTTCATGGATTTCCTTTTTATAAGACTATCTAAAAGGGAGGGTGCATGTAATGAATGCCCACAGGCAAACTAAAGAATAGCTATTATTCTCATTGATAAGGACTCTTTTTTTAAGGCTTAAACATGATTCATTTATTTTTGTATTCCCTCAGAGCTAATCTCAAACTTACATGCTTTGTCTCTTGAGGATGCTACACCAGGATTCTACCCTCTCTCCTGTTATACACTTTCAGCCTCTTCAAAAATCAGCATTGCCAACTTTCATGATTTTATCATGAATCTTGCAACATTTGATGTTGTTTCCAAAGTACCAGTTCCTGGATTCCTATATTTCAGCTTTCATTTAAAAATATATACATATATATGAAATTCTAGCCCAGATAGTTGTAGGGAAAGAGAGCTTGAAAATGTTAGCCTTACAGGCTCAAAAAAAAATAAAAGGCAAATAAAAAAAAATCCCAAATGTCCCACTTTAAAAGCTGATCTCCTGCGGTATATATGTTGTTGTTTGGTTGGGTCTTTTCTGTTCGTTTTATTTTATTGTTCTCTCATTTTAAAAGCATCAGTCATAATTTTTGAATGCTTGGGCTTGGGAATACAAAGCCCAAAATAGCTATTCATGTGATCTATAAATCTGTCAATGATTTGAGACTTTGCAATGTTTCAGACAGGCTGTTCAAATTGCTGCTATGATATCAAAGTAAGTTCTTATGCCAGTTAAACCTGGGACGTGTTAGGCCAACCTCCTCCACTGACTAACTCCTATAGAATCACACGGGGAGAGTCTGTCTGAGAAGTAGCAAAGGCCAAAACCATTTAGGGCTATACAGGCCAAATAAATAGAAAGAGCTCAGTTGGGCTTTTTTTGAAGGGACCAGAAGGGAAAAAAAAGAAGAGAGGTTTATTTTATTGAAGTTCCCTCTATGGGATACATGGAACAAGCTGAAACGCACTTTCATGCCCCCAGCCAACATTCAGCTGAAGGGTCAGACAGCAGATGGTGTGAACGCATCTCTGACTTACACATGTTTTTGTCTTTAAAGCCTTTTCTATGTGCCTCATGGAAAAAGGCACCTTTTCATTTTGACATAAATTATACTGCCTGCATTTCCATCCCCATTTTTATTACTAGGAATATCCTGGTTGATGAGAAATTCATCTGCTCTTTAGTTCTCCCTTGAAGATACAATCCTCATAGTTGGTTACTGCACTGGTAACTATGAGGCCACAGAGCACTTTAAAAAAAAAAAAAAGGAATAATCAGCAGCAGAAGACTAAGCAATAAACAGTCTATATTTTATCTTTTATGAGCGTCTTTACTGGAGAAGTGGAAAGCAACACAGATAACATGAGGCATAAGCAGAAAGCCGTCTAAACTGAAACATGTCAATGTTTGTTCTCAGAGGCATCAGCAGCTCTCCAGAGTTTGTTCTTTGCTGAGAGACGCTGAAGACACAACTTCATTTAACAACCAATCACTTATCAGCCTTGCATAACCTCCATTTAAATATATCTGTTGAGGTCTGTGGGCATGGCCCATGTACTGCGTGGCCAAAACCTGTGAAAATTGTTTGCAGAAAAAACAAATCGTAGATCAATTTGAAGCACAATATACATCACAAAAAAAGCCATAGCTGTTTACTCACCCCTGCAAATAACCCAAACCAAGAACTCCAAGACACATTCCAATTATTCCATGGGTGGGAAGCCAGGTAATACTGGCAGCCATAATTAAAATGCTTTAGTACCGTCTGGCAGCTCCTTAATCAAACCCAGTTACCACTTACTCATTTCCAGACACAGCAGTAAATGGCCGCCAGGAGAATTCTATAGGGAAATCTTCTATTGACCATGTTTTGCCATTTATGCCAACTGCTCCCTATTTACTTTAAGCCAATTATGGTTTATTTTTAAGGAGTAAATATTGCTTTTTAACTAGTGTATTTAGGTTTTTGTTTTTTTAAATTAAAAAAAAAGTCTAAAATCAGAACATATTTGCAAGGTTTATATATTTCCAAACTAGTTATTTTTCCTATAAATGTTTTAATGCTTTTACTTTAGTTTTGAGGCACAGATTAGACATGCATAAGCCATACTACAAAAAACACTGAGGCTTTCTACCTGCAATGGATGCCCTCACAGAAAAGTCTTCGAGAATTTAACAGAAAATTATATCCTTGTTATAGAATTCTGCACTGTGGTTCAGGGAGCCTCTAAGGAATATTTCATTCTCAATTAAATTCTGTAAGTGGTTATAAGCATTTGCTTAGGTATGAGTCCAATAGGGTTCTATTAAAACCTATAGGACTTTCCCCCTCCCCTAGGGGAGAATAGTTGGGTGGGGGGGAAATCAGTAAGATCCCAATCCTGCAGTTACAAATCTGCCTAGTTTTATGCACTGTAAATAGTCCTATTCAGTGCAGGTGTGTAACTCTTTTCAGGATCAAGGCTTAAATCTTAAAAAGCTCATCTAAGCAAAGTATGCATTAAAAGAAATAATGAAAAGTACTCAAAAAGTGTCCTTTCAGTGAATAATAGGTCTCACCTACATTTCTGTTAACTGACTTAAGTAAAGCATTCATACATAATATGGCTTAGTAATGCAAGTGTGCTTTAAAAAGAAAATTTGAACATAAAAATGTAGCTTAACCTAACACACTGGTTTGGTTGACCAATTAACAATATTCTTAAGTGAAATGAACTTTTTCAATTTTTATTTAGACAACACAACATTTTCATTAAAAAATCTTAATCCATACATTACTATCCTCTCAGTCTGATTGATTGTTCAGACTTCCAGTCTGTGAAAGTTTTAGATGAATAATGGCTGGGCATAACAGCCCAATTTATGGTTGAAGTTAGAAGTCTAAATGTGCCATTTTCTGGATGGTACAACACTGGCCCCCATTGAAGACTCTTATTTTTTACACACACTATATAGATAGATAGATATAGATTTGCTCTTTTAGTTAGGACCACCGGAGATAGAAGTACAAACTAGAACATCAGTCTCAGCATCTTCACCTCTCCTTCAACCTTCACGGGTGTCTAGATATGAACTCAGCAACTATAAAGAGCCAAAATGGAAAAGCAAAACCAAAACACCAAACTTTGGAGAAAATATGGATTCAGAACATAAAATTCACACCTGATCATATATTACAATCAAAAAAACATTAAAAGAATATTAAGGTTGCAAAGTCAAGCCCTCAAAAGTTAGGAAATGCCAGAATTAAGATTGCATCCACTCGCCCCACCCTCTGTCTACTGCAGCCCTGCCCCCTCCCTCTCAAATCTCCTATTTTCTCTGTCCCCACCCCATCCCTCTGCTTTCTTGTCAGACTCTGGGGCTATCAAGAAGGCCAGGGCTTTATAAAGTGGTGAGCAAGCAACCAGGAGCTTTGTGAACAGGGCTGCTAACAGGGAGTTTCACAAGTGGAGTGGGAAGGGGGCAAGGTTCACATGAGTCCTTTTAAACCTGTAAACTAAACTATATTCAAAACTTTTTGATTTAAACAAAACCCTTTCATTAACCTAGGTAGCTGAAGGAGAGAATCCAGTTTATTGCACTGAATGCAGCATGTATGATTGCCTGCCCTGTGGGCGGGTGGCGTATGTGTGCATTTGGTGCAAGAAGCGCCTGGCCCTCAGAGACCGTGTACGGGCTTTGGAGGCCAGGGTGGCGGAACTGGAGGAGCTAAGAAAGGCAGAGAGATATGTTGATGAGGCTTTCCAGGAC
This sequence comes from Mauremys reevesii, assembly GCF_016161935.1. Taxonomy (NCBI): domain Eukaryota; kingdom Metazoa; phylum Chordata; order Testudines; family Geoemydidae; genus Mauremys; species Mauremys reevesii. The sequence goes on along the minus strand of NC_052633.1, from coordinate 43,354,248 downwards.
ACTAGTTTTGTCCCACCTCCGGTCAGACAGCCCCTCCTTTAAGGATCCTCAAAGTGCTGCCACGGCAAAGGACTGTCCTTAAAGCACTGCTGCAGCAGCACTGTAATGTTGCTGCCCCTTCTCCCCATTGGCGGCCCTGCCAGTAGGGTCCATACCAGCAGAGCACCGACAGGGGAGGCAAAAGGGGCAGGGACATTAAAGCGCTGCCACAGCAGCACTTTAAGGATGGTCCTTTGCAGCAGCTGCACTTTAATGTTGCTGCGCCCCCACCCCCCCCCCACCCCGTTGATGGAGCCGCCAACAGAGTGGGGGTGGGACGGGGACGGGGACGTGGAGCAACGTTAGAGTGACCAGACAGCAAGTGTGAAAAATCAGGATGCAGGGAGGAGAGGGGGGTAATAGGAGCCTATATACAAAAATTAGACCCAAAAATCAGGACTGTCCCTATAAAATCGGGACATCTGGTCACCCTAAGCAACGTTAAAGCGCTGCTGCGGCAAAGGACTCTGCAGCGCTTTAACGGCCCTGCCCCTTTTGCCTCCTGGGCCTCTGACAGGCGGGGGGGGGGGGGCAAAAGAAGCAGCTGCCCCGGGGCCAGCGATTTAAAAGGGCCTGGGGCTCTGGACGCCACTGCTGCCCTTTCTGCCAGAGGCCTCGCCCCTTCCGGGGGCCAGAGCCACCCCTCATACTGTTAAGTGTCGTAGTTACTTTCACCCCTGGATAGGGGGAGCCTATACAGGAGAGATGGGCTCCACCTAAGCCAAAGTGGAACCAGACTGCTGGCACTTAACATTAAAAAGGTTGCAGAGCAGTTTTTAAACTAAGAGATGGGGGAAAGCCAACTGCAGCAGAGGAGCACGTGGATTGGACAGAGACTTCTCTTAGAGGAGAGTCTATTGATAGAGATTCTCTAGGTTTTGGTCAGGAGGAGAGGATGGAAAAGGATAAAGTAGGGGCCAGATCAGACAAGAAACATTCACATAAAGAATCCAACACATCAGAAAGGGGCAGACAAATAAACAGTGACAAGTTTTTAAAGTGCTTGTACACAAATGCTAGAAGTCTAAATAATAAGATGGGTGAACTGGAGTGCCTCATGTTAAAGGAGGATATTGATATAATAGGCATAACAGAAACCTGGTGGAGTCAGGACAATCAATGGGACACAATCATTCCGGGGTACAAAATATATCGGAAGGACAGAACAGGTCGCGTGGGAGTGGCACTACATGTGAAAGAAAATGTAGAATCAAACGAAGTAAAAATCTTAAGTGAACTCACATGTTCCATAGACTCTCTATGGATAGTAATTTCATGCTCTAATAAGAATATAACATTAGGGATCTATTATCGACCACCTGACCAGGACAGTGATAGTGACGATGAAATGCTAAGGGAGATTAGAGAGGCTATCAAAATAAAGAACTCAATAATAGTGGGGGATTTCAATTATCCCCATATTGACTGGGAACATGTCACCTCAGGATGAAATGCAGAGACAAAATTTCTCGATATTTTAAATTACTGCTTCTTGGAGCAGCTGTTATAGGAACCCACAAGGGGAGAGGCAATTCTCTATTTAGTCCTGAGTGGAGCACAGGATCTGGTCCAAGAGGTAACTATAACAGGACCATTTGGAAATAGTGACCATAATACAATAAAACTTAACATTCCTGTGGTGGGAAGAACACCTCAACAGCCCAACACTGTGGCATTTAACTTCAGAAAGGGGAACTGTGCAAAAATGAGGGGGTTAGTTAAACAGAAATTAAAAGGTACAGTGACTAAAGTGCAATCCCTGCAAGCTGCATGGACACTCTTCAAAGACACCATAATAGAGGCCCAACTTAATTGTATACCCCAAATTAAAAAACACAGTAAAAGAACTAAAAAAGAGCCACCGTGACTTAACAACCACGTAAAAGAAGCAGTGGAAGTCAAATCCTAGTGATGTAAATATAAAGGAGCATAAACACTGCCAAATTAAGTGCAAAAATGTAATAAGAAAAGCCAGAAAGGAGTTTGAAGAACGGCTAGCCAAAAACTTAAAAGGTAATAAAATGTTTTTTAAGTACATCAGAAGCAGGGAGCCTACTAAACAACCAGTGGGGCCCCTGGACGATCGAGATAAAAAAGGAGCACTTAAAAAGACGATAAAGTCATTGCGGAGAAACTAAATGAATTCTTTGCCTCAGTCTTCATGGCTGAGGATGTTAGGGAGGTTCCCAAACCAGAGCTGGCTTTTGTAGGTGACAAGTCTGAGGAATTGTCACAGATTGACGTGTCACTAGAGGAGGTTTCGGAATTGATAAATTTAACAGTAACAAGTCAGCGGGACCAGATGGCATTCACCCAAGAGTTATAAAAGAACTCAAATGTGAAATTGCAGAACTACTAACTATGGTTTGTAACTTGTCCTTTAAATCGGCTTCTGTACCCAATGACAGGAAGATAGCTAATGTAACGCCAATATTTAAAAAGGGCTCGAGAGGTGATCCCGGCAGTTACAAACCAGTAAGTCTAACGTCAGTACCAGGCAAATTAGTTGAAACAATTGTAAAGAATAAAATTGTCAGACATGTAGAACAACATAAATTGTTGGGCAGAAGTAAACATGGTTTCTGTAAAGGGAAATCATGTTTTACTAATCTATTAGAGTTCTCTGAAGGGGTCAACAAACGTGGACATGGGGGATCCAATGGAGATAGTGTACTTAGATTTCCAGAAAACCTTTAACAAGGTCCCTCACCAAAGACTCTTACGTAAATTAAGTTGTCATGGGATAAGAGGGAAGATCCTTTCATGGACTGAGAACTGGTTAAAAAGACATGGAACAAAGGGTAGGAATAAATGCTAAATTTTCAGAATGGAGAGGGATAACTAGTGGTGTTCCCCAAGGGTCAGTCCTAGGACCAATCCTATTCAACTTATTCATAAATCATCTGGAGAAAGGGGTAAACAGTGAGGTGACAAAGTTTGCAGATGATACTAAACTGCTCAAGATAGTTAAGACCAAAGTAGGCTGTGAAGAACTTCAAAAAGATCTCACAAAACTAAGTGATTGGGCAACAAAATGGCAAATGAAATGTAATGTGGATAAATGTAAAGTAATGCACATTGGGAAAAATAACCCCAACTATACATGGGGGCTAATTTAGCTATAACTAATCAGGAAAGAGATCTTGGAGTCATCATGGATAGTTCTCTGAAGACACCCACGCACTGTGCAGCGGCAGTCAAAAAAGCAAACAGGATGTTAGGAATTATTAAAAAGGAGACAGAGAATAAGATGGAGAAGATCTTATCACCCTTATATAAATCCATGGTATGCCCACATCTTGAATACTGCATACTGATGTGGTCTCCTCATCTCAAAAAAATATATACCGGCATTGGAAAAGGTTCAGAGAAGGGCAACTAAAATGATTAGGGGTTTGGAACGGGTCCCATATGAGGAGAGATTAAAGAGGCTAGGACTTTTCAGCTTGGAAAAGAGGAGACTAAGGGGGGAATATGATAGCGGTATATAAAATCATGAGTGATGTGAAGAAAGTGAATAAGGAAAAGTTATTTACTTGTTCCCATAATATAAAAACTAGGGGGCCCCAAATGAAATTGATGGGCAGCTGGTTTAAAACAAACAAAAAGAAGTTCTTCGTCACACAGCACACAGTGAACTTGTGGAACTCCTTGCCTGAAGAGGTTGTGAAGTCTAGGACTATAACAGGGTTTAAAAGCAAACTGGATAAATTCATGGAGGTTAAGTCCATTAATGGCTATTAGCCAGGATGGCTAAGGAATGGTGTCCCTAGCCTCTGTTTGTCAGATGGTGGTGATGGATGGCAGGCGAGAGAGATCACTTGATCATTATCTGTTAGGTTCACTCCCTCTGGGGCACCTGGCATTGGCCACTGTCGGTAGACAGGATACTGGGCTGGATGGACCTTTGCTCTGACCCAGTACGGCCATTCTTATGTTATGTTCTTCTCCTCCTCACTGCCTCGGCAACATCAATGGGAGTACTAATAGTGCAACAGAGACAGTATCCTTATTCACAATTCCAGTGCACAACAGCACGACCACAGCCTCTACAGCAGCTAATGCAGAGAAAGTGCTTTGCAGCCCTGGCTGCAGCATACCCAGTGCTAGCAGACTCTTCAGAGAATTTAGCTGCCATAATCTGAGAAGCCTCTACTGAGCGTGTGCAAACTGAAATTTTTCAGAAGCTCATAAGTTGGCCAAATTTGGCCAAGTTTTCACAGCGACATCAAAAGGCATTTCTGACACCAAGACAACCCCTTTGCCCAGTTTCAAGTCCCTGCTCCAAAGCATGGAAACACTAGAGCTTCTCAACAAAATGGCTTTACATTTGGAGGGGGTTTTTTTGTTTGTTTTTTAAGATATGGGCAACATAATGCATTTTTCCCTATCCTCATTCTCAGAAATGGCTGACCTGTTTTTGCTGAAACTTTCCCCCAAAAAAATGCAGCCTGAGACAAGGGAAATTTTAGCCCAATGGCTAAAGTCTACCAGAGTTATAAGTAACTGAAAAACAGGGTCTTATATGTCTTAGGCAACCTAAACTATAGGTATCACTACCTGGACCACCTGTAATATCCAGCTCATAACTGGTTATACATATGCCTCTGCACACAAATACAGTATATAGGCCTACAAATGCACTTCTCTCACTTTTGGGATGTATTTAATGTAAAATCCTATGGTGGATAGTCCTATAGAAGTACAAGTGTTCCTGTAGGTTTATCACCTCTGCCATGATCTATACTCCTCTTGCTGTTCTAGATCTGGGCTTGTCTTAAGTAGAAACAGCTAATCATGCCTAATTGTTTCAAATGGTATGTTGGTTTTATGACAGAGAAATATGTCATAAATGAGCAGGCAAAACGACTCATTTCCAACTAGAACCTAAACAGAATTTGAAGCTACCTCTCAAGACTGAAATATCAATTTTTCTAGCTCTACAGTATGTAATTTGACAGCACTCCTTCCTAGAGGGGCATGTTGTTCTTGGGTGTGACACTGGACTTCCAAGAAAGTAGCGAGTGATATAAAACTACCAGATCATTCCCTTTGGTTTCCCTTTTTACAAATAGCATATCAACACCGAATTACCACATCACTGGGTTTCTTAATGTTTTGACTCCTTTGAAAAGTCAAGTTATTCCTTTTTCTTTTTTGCTATTTCCAATTTTATTATTTTTCCTTACCTTGTTTCCCAAGGTGTCCCTGAGTGTATGCACTTTAATAAAGCTAATGTTAAAATTATATAATACAAAGGTTAAGGAATGTCTGTACATCTGGGCATAGTGCTTAAAAATTACCCAAGAAGTACAAAGTTTGGTTTTAAAGTCATACAATACCCTCTAAACTGATCATTGTATGAGGCCTCCTTTACGCATGTCCATAATATCCCTTTGTAACCAACACACATCCCTCAGAGACTGACATGTTTTTTTTAAAACTAAAACATATTTAACACAAATTGAAATACCGGAAGGTTCTCATTGTTGTTTTTTATAGAACCCACATGTAAATAATCCCCTTTTCATCTGCCCTATAGAGTAGTAGGTTAAAATAACTGATGACTTTCTCTTAATTATACAGTTGAGGTGGATCCACCAGGTCACAGTTGAAAAGAAGAGAGATTTATATCCTTGATAAGCATGGTAGTTATTATTATTCAATATACAGTACTGCTCTAAGGGAGGTCTAATCATTTCCTTTCACAGTAGTAATGCTGTATCCTTTGTTTTATACTGTATTACTCTAGCAATACAACCAGTATCCTGTTTTTGTCTTTAAACACAACTGAATAATTAGTCTGAAGGCTTTATTTCCCACATTTTCTACAGCCATCTTCTGATTATTAGAGCACAGCACCCAATTTAGCAGGCATACTATCTTCCCCATACTTTACAGCTAAACTGCTAATTCCATATTTATCTGTTCTACACAGCATTTAGATGTATGGTAAGTGTTTTCCCAAGCAAATAAAACTTTGTTAGAATTAAATTAATTATATGTACTTACAAAACGTAAGAGGGAAAACCTTAACAGAGCATTATCATTTTAAACAAATGCCTGAAAACCAGGAAATTCAGAGCAAAAAAGTCACATTAAAAGAAATCTACCATACAAGATTGTAAAATACAGAAATGCTGTTAGTATAAACTGAACAACCAGAGCTATTTTACCCTATGAACCCCCAAAAGTACCTTCCTGGTGCCTGAGCTTGAGAAGTGTGTACAACATAACATTCAGATATATTTTCCAAGAGTACTGTATAGTAATCACTGCAATCTCAGAATAAAAACATTCACAAAGAATATGAAAACATTTCTGAACAGATTCCCATCAGATTTCTTTAAATAGCTCTTATAATCCTTCCCCACCCTACCAATGACAAACTGGTCAATAATATTCTGGTATTTCTTTAAACATTTTATACATTTATACACTATTTACTAGTAATGAATTCACATTTTGTAAAGTGTGTTTTAAAAATGAGGAAAAATATTTTTCCCTCAGAGCAAAGTATATTCTTTTCCTGTTCCTTCATCTAATTTTCCTTTCTGGTTCATGACCAACTCTCTTTCCTGTACACAGCTGTGATAGGGAAGAACTACAGTGGAAGATCAGAAAAAATAAAGCCCAAACTACTGATTTTTCCTGACCCAGGCTTTGTAAATATAGCTAATTGACAATGGGAAATATATTCCAGGAAAAATAAGTTATTTTGTTTCATTTGAAATTTTTCTAATAATTTTTCAGGATTTTTTTACATTAAAAATTCATTTCAGTGAACCCCCCCCCCCATACTTTTCTCCCATTGGAAGAAGAGGGCCAAGTGCAAAAAATAGTGTGATATTACCTGTAGAGTTAAAAAAAAAAACAACCAAAAGTATACCAAAAAACTTGTGTCAAAAGAAATGGAAATTCTGAAGTTGAAATGTTTTCAAACATTTTGATTTAGTCAAAATGTTATTTTAAAAAAAAAATCCCTCCTCCCTAAAAAAAAAAAAAAATTCATCCAGCTCTTCTTGTAACACAGTACAGAAAAGCACTTAATAGCAGTAGCATGACAAAGAACATAATCAATTATGTTTTTTTCTACTACTACCACCAAATTGCTATTAAGACTAAGCAAACTCTTTAGTTAAGACAATCATGTTCTGAGATGAGAATTCTGTCACTCAGCAGTTAGAAGAGATTACGAGTAAAGCATGAAAAACCTTGGATGAGGACTGAAGGATACAGACATACAGAATATTGGCTTCTGCCTCTTCAGAGTTAATTTTGATGCTGTGGTATGAGTTCACCATTGCGATCACATTTGTGAAGTCTTTTAAGCACTAAGTGTTGTACTCATAAGGTATTCTATTTCTTCCCTAGCATGTGTCATTATTACTCTTCTGCTGTTTTATAAGAACCAACTTGGTTGAAACTGTTCTTGGAAACCTTTAATATGAATGGCACAAGAATAAATTAAATTAACAGGCTATTCTGAGTTAAGGTATTTAAAACTCTTCACTATTTAAAGTGTCTCTAAAATTTTCTAAAATACTAAGGCGAGGTCGGCAATCAAAGGTGGCACACATGCCAATTTACTGTGGCACGCTACTGCTAGCCAGGGGTGCCCGCCGCCTGCCCCACTCAGCCCGCTGCCGGCCTGGATGGACACAACCCTGGGCCAGCAGTGGGCTGAGCGGGGCCAGCAGACAGGACCCCAGCTGACAGGGGCCGGCAGACGGCACCCCAGACCAGCAGCGGGCTGAGCCGCTCAGCCCACTGCCAGTCTGGGGTTCCATCCACCCGCCCCTGTAAATGTAAAATGTAAAATGGCAGGCGAAACCTTAAATTACCATGAATAAATGAAGACTTGGCACACCACTTCTGAAAGATTGCCAACCCCTGTACTAAGGCCAGTTACCACAAAGACAAGAGTGACAAGGATGCACTGCTATCTGCTTCCCTTGTTAGATTCCTAAAACTGACTGAATATTGTTCTTAGAGTACTGATTGGACACAACCACATAGAAGGTGATTAGTGTTTGTATCTGGAATATTACATAAAGTGTACAAAAACACAGGTTATAGTGCAATGGTTTATTAGTTATTGGGTTAACTCTTGGTTCCATTGAAGTCAACCAAGCCAGGATTTCATCCCTAAATTTAAGGTCCTATAAACTCTTACCTCTACAATATTACTACTGGATTTTGTCTCAAAACAACAGGTTCTATTCTATGGAGAATTATCATGAAAGCTACACAAGCTTGGATACGAAGTTTTAACAGTAAATTGTTTTGTTTGAGGATTTTTGAGAGACAAAAAACATTTGCTCCTGAAAATAATGTATTAATTATGCTGATGGAATGTGAGCAACCACCACACAAACTCCTACACACAGGTTTGTAAATGTACCTTATTTCTAACTTTTCTTACATTTACTCATTTTCACCTTGAGCAATGTCAACTATTCCAAATTATATCAAGTTATATGTTGGTTTTTCTCTCGGCTTGTCTACATAGGGGTTTAAACTGGATCACATCCAGTTTTAAAATGCTTGCATACACACAACACAATTCGTCACTGCACAATAACTCAGAATTTATCACAAACTCTGGAGTCCTCTTGCAAAGCAGACTAGCTTTGCTTCAAATCGTATTAATGTAGCCTATTGTTTGTGTTGAAGCAATTACCGTGCACCACTTTTGTCATGTTTCCAATTGCTATCCCACTGTGCTTTGCAGGTTGACTGTTACTGACATTTATCTCTGTGCCCTCTCATGCTATAATGTGAAGTTTGCAAGATGACAACTCCCCATTTTTTAATTTGTATTGGAGTAAGATTTTGCCCATTTGCTCCTGGATCTCCTTTAGCAATACAACAGTAATAGCACTCCAGAAGCCCCACAACATGCCTCACACAGCTGCTTAGAGCCATGCCAAGACCCTGGATCTCATCACCAACAGGGAAGCAGCATCAGTTCAGGAAGATCTCATGGCCTGCCCCCAGAATAAAGTCCTTTTTAAGGACATTGCAAAGCAGATGTCCATGAGGTTTCATGGGAAGGGCTGTTCTAGATTTGATTTTGACAAATAAGGAGGAACTGGTTCAGAATTTGAAAAAGGAAGACAGCTTAGGTGAAAGTGATCATGAAATGGTAGAGATCATGATTCTAAAGAATGGCAGGAGGAAAAACAGCACAATAAAGACAACTGATTTCAACAATGCAGACTTTAGCAAACTCAGGGAGTTGGTAGATAAGATCCCATAGAACAAGTCTAGGGGGAAAAACAGTTCAAGAGAATTGGCAGTTTTTCAGAGAGACATTATTAAGGGCACAAGAGCAAGCTTTCACTGTGTAGGAAAGATAGGAAGTATGGTAAGAGACTACTATGGTTTAATGATCTGAAACTCAAAAAAGTGTCCTACAAAAAGTGGAAATTAGGTCAAATTATGAAGGATGAATATAAACAAACAACACACATATGTAGGGGCAAAATCAGAAAGGCCAAGGCAGAAAACAAGATTAAACTAACTGATAAAACTTAGTCCTGCCATAAGTGCTGGGGACTGGAGCAGATGACTTCTCGAGGTCCCTTCCAGTCCTACAGTTCTACAATCCTATGACTGTGACGCCAAGTAATGCCAGATAAAGAGCAAGCAGCTCAAGAGAAAGAACACTGCAATGAAGGACAAAAGGAGGCAACACGGTAGGGGACATGTGACCTGTCAGTTTTTTTGATTAACTGGACAGGATCCTATACAATTATAGCACAACCCATCCCAAACATTATTCAAAGCCTGCTGCCTGCACCTTCCCCTCACCAAGGACAAATGTATGAGGCACAGAAAAAGGAAACAAAGGAGGGTTTTTTTTACAATTTGAACCCATTGACTTCCCACAATTCACAGCAAAATCAACCTCAGGATGCACGCTGCTTGGCAATTAAGTAAAGGACCCTAGATAACCCCCAAGAATGCTACGCTCTCAGTTCACAGCAAACTGTTGCCATGTGTTCACATGATGAGAATTGAAAATGGAACAGGTATTCTGTGTGCTCACTACTTGTGCGAGTTGCATACTGCAAGTTACTGGAGATGCATCAAAAAGTTTTGGATTAAAAATCCCATGCAGACACACCCTTAGAGAATAGGATGAGGCCAAACATACTCCAAATTTATACCTACTATAAACAGAATCCAAGCCAACAGAGGTGATTTTTTCCCCCTCTTTTTCAGTTACAGAATAGAAACATTTAATGAATGCCACACTAAAAGCTTTGGACATTTATACAGATACAGGCTGGGTTAAACCTCATTTAAAAACTGTAGGGGGCGACCACAGCCCCTCATTTAAGATAGCTATAACAAATGTTTCAGCAGCCCCTTCCTAAAATGAAGGCATACCATCCAGGAGTTAGAAATATGTGGGCAGTGTGCTTGTCTGAGTATTGTTTTGGGTAAAGATGGGAGAGGGGAGGAGGCAGCAGGAGCACCACCACAGTAACAGAAGGAGCAGAAAGCTCCACCACAGCCTGAACAAATGCAATAGCATGATCTTAAGGAAAAGCCTAGGGAGCTTTCAGGGGGATGATGGCTGAAACTGGTTTGATGCTGTAGGCAGGAAAAAACTCTGGTTCAATTCTTTCCACATTCAGGGAAAGAAGACTTTGTACATAAACTTGTAAATAAACAGAATTGCAACAAAAATACCTGGTTCCATCATCAATTTCTCTTCTTAACTAGAACAATCTGCAAGACCCCAAATTTTGGCTAATCACTCGCATCAAAAGAGGTGTAACGGGATGTACTGATGCCAGCATCTTGGGAGAAGACTGCTTTTGCCACTCTGCTGAGCATGATCCATTTCACCATGATGTCTTTTGGGCTTCATGGAGCCCCTGCCAATTCTCCAGAGACTCATGGATTACATGTGGTAACAACATGCATCTGTGTACTTAGATGATGTGGTGATACTCAGCACCAACTGAAAAGTGCATCTAGATCACCTCAGGGCACTTGACTAATCATTGAGAGAAGGAGCCCCCTTCTGCACCAAGACTCCCTCCCAGAGCCCATATCCCAAACCCCATCCTGCACCCCAACACTCTGCCCCAGCCCAGAGCCTTCTCCTGCACCCAAACTCCCTCCCAGAGCCCACATCCCAAACACCCTCCTGCATCCCAACCCCCTGCCCCAGGGTCAGCCCAGAGCCCCTTCCCAAATCCCTGCCCCAGCAGTGAAAGTGAGTGAGGGTCGGGGAGAGTGAGCGACGGAGGGGAGGGGGGGAATGGAGTGAGGGGGCAGGGCCTCGGGGAAGGATCAGGGTAGATCCTGAGTTGCCCTTAAATTCAAAAAGTGATCTTGGGCATAAAAAGGTTGGAGACCATCGATCTACTGAATGTGTTTACCCAATTTGTATGTATGGTGCTACAAGCACCAACTTTCCAACGTGCCAGGGGCTGCTCACTGCTCAACCCCCGGCTCTGCCACAGGCCCTACCCCCACTCCACCCCTTCTTGCCCCCTCCTCTGAGCCTGACGTGCCCTCACTCTTCCCCCTCCCACACACACCCCACCAAGAACCTCCAGCATGCCACAAAACAGCTGATGAGGAGGTGCGGGCAGGGAGGAGGCAGCATTGATTGGCAAGGATGCCGGTGGGCGGGAGGGAATTGATGAGGGACTGCGGACGTATTACTGTGACTCCTTGGCAATGTACATTAGTAAATTCTGGCTCCTTCTCAGGATCAGGTTGGCCACCCCTGCAGTAGGCAATCAGCCTGAATGAGCCATTTAAGGAGGACAATAGAACTTTGGAGATACTAATCTCCCACCATCCTGAGGAGCTTCCTGGGACGTTGCTTTGACACTGCACCTGGTACAGAGTACCACCTTGGACACAGCTGGTATTTTTCCACTCGAAACAAAGGGTTCCCACTTTATGCAAATTCTATTTAAGGCTGGGGAGTAACACAAACAGGACTGTCCTCAATTTCCTGCCCAGGAAGGAAGACTGCTAAAAGACACCTGAAGGGAAAGTCCAGGCTCAGACAAGAGTCCAATCTGTAAAGAGAAATAACTGGAACGCTAAGCCACAGGAACTCTGCAACTTGCCTAAAAAAACATTTAGGGTGAGAAATTACAATGTAACCTGTTTCTTGAGCCTACTGAGCTTAGTTTGAATGCTTTGTTTTATTTGCTCAGTAATATGCTTTGTTCTGTTTGCCATCTCTTTTAATAGCTTAAAATTTACCTTTTGTAGTTAAACTTATTTCTTGTTCATTTCAAAACCCAGCTTGTGCAATTCACATGAGCAAAAGGCTGTGCATCTCTCTCTCCACATTGAGGGAGAGGGCGAATTTTTACAAGCTTGCGCTGTGCAGATGTTTCTATACAGCGCAAGACAATATTATTTTGGGTTTACTCCCCCCAAATGGGGTGTGCACATGAGTACTGGGTGAATCCCCAAGCGGATTCCTCCCACACAGAACTGATCTCAGTGTCTCTGTGTCCATTTGCAGCTGGGTGTGTTCCTACCTGTATGTGTTTGCTGGAGAAGGCCTGAAGGCCTGGCACAGCTAGGACAGGGTGAGGAAACCCAGGCTGATGGAAAAGGTGGAACCTCAGCACATCAGGTGGCTTCCCAGATGGGAGGCGGGGGTGTCCAACCCATCACACAGTAATCCTCTCTATCAGAAATCCACAGTTCTTTCTACTTTCATGCCCCCCATTGAAAATGCAGTCAAATAGCAACCTGTATATGGATACAAAAACATACTGTTCATTAATTTATGAATACATACCATTCACATGTGGTCATTTTTTAGAAACAGATGGGAATACTAAACAGATTAAGTTCCAGTCTACTGTACAAAAATAAGTTCACCTTAGGTCTATACCTAAGTAACCAAAATTAAGTCGACCTAAGTAACGTCAACTTACAGCTACCACAGTAATTAAATTGCTTTTGCATGTCCACACTGTGTTTCTTGTATCAGCGATGCATGTCCTCACAAGGAGGGCTTGCACCGATTTAACTGTCAGTGTGGGGCACTGCAGGCTGACTTCTGAAAGGCAGCAACAGTCAGTCAATGTAAGCAACGCAATGTTTACACATATTCTAAGGGGCCATTCAATGTAAAGCGGCCCGTCAAAACTTCTGCAGTCATAGGGCAAAAAGGGGGGTTTAGTGGGTTACAAATTGTTGTAATAAACCATAAATCCAGTCTCTTTATTAACAGGCCACTCTACTTCGAATGGGTTCTTTAGTAGTCTGTCTAATCTGACATTTCAGTGGACCTACTCCCTTCTTTTGGTCCATCTAAAATACATTTGATTATGATTCTGTCTACTTTCAATTGTTTCAGAATGCCTGAGGTACTGTGCTGGATGTGTTAATAACAGAGCAATATGTCAAACATTATACAATGTTTTAACACTTTGGAATTAATTATGTAATAAATTAGGGCTTGAGCCAGCAAAGCTTACTCATGTACTCAACTTTTCTCATGTACTGATTCACATGGACCCAAGGGTACAACTATTGAGCTCGTAGGGCCAGCCAATAGGAGCTAGGTACCAAAACACCTTTAATAATCTTGCCCTTCAGCTTTTTTATTTCCATAAAAACTATAAAATGTTATAACTTCTTCCATACCCTTTATAAAGAAAGTATCTCATGCTGCTTAGGGCTAGACTGTAGAGCTCTTTTACACTTTAGTGAGCTATTACTCATGTGAATAATCCCATCAAACTGATAAAAATACTTTTTCACACAACCTGTAATTAAACTCTGGAATTCAGCGCCACAGAAAGTTGTTGAGACCAAGAATTTAACATCATTCAAAAAGGGATTGAATAATTATATGGATGTCAAGAATATCCAGAGTGGCCATAATTAATTATATCAGCAACTTTGGAAAAGATATTAAATCTCATGATTTATGGTTTATGTCAATCTTTAACTATTGGGATCAGGATAAAACCTAATGATAGGGGCAGAATATCCCATATCTGCCTACTGCAGGTTATCCCACATCAGCCTACTTACTCTGAAGCATCTGGTACTGATCACTATCAGAGACAGGTTACCAACTAGATGGATCTTGGGTCTAATCCAATATTGTAATTACTATATTCCTATATAAAACTTCTTAGAGATTGTTTACCCTGGATGTAACAGGAAAATTTATCGTGAGACTTACCCCAGAAATCTCACCATTCTGGAAAGAGGCTGGCAGATCCCTTCCAGCAAGGTTTCCCTCCCTGCTCGCAGCTTCCTCGTAGTAGAACCATACCTGCCACCCAAGGATGGTAGAAGTATCTCTGAAAAACCTACCACTTCAAGATACTTCTACAGCTGCCACTATATTACTAGTTTCTCTACAAATATATTAACTAATTCCTGAACAGAATTTATATGAAAACTTTCTACTTCTGATCCAATGTGTGGCAGACAGGAACATATTTGTGCATCACAAAGAAAGGAAAAGAAAGCACCATAAATAATTACAAGCTACACTTGTCCCAGGAGCGATAGATCAGTGGTTTTTCCCATTAAACAAAAGGAAATTTTGAAGCAAGTCGAGGGGAAAAAAAAAAAAAAAAAAACCATCTTCACAGATTGTAACACAATCATATGACATCCTGTGTTTAATCAACATGATATTATTCCTATGCATTACAAAACTAACTTTTAAGAAAACAAAAGAAATGCACCATGCCCCAATTAAATGCCCAGGTTAATGGTATTTCTAAATATAAATACAAATACAGCAGCAGTTTCCTGATGGAAGTGAACATCTTTACTGCACTAACATTTACAATTTACTGCGATTGTCCTGAAATTATATCATTTGTAAACATACGGTGCCTTCCATTGACCTCAATGGGACCAAGATTTCACATACATAGCTTAATCCTCGTATGCAAGTGGTACCCACAGACAGGCCTTAAGAAACCTACTCACTTGGTCTCTGAGTGAGTAGCAATTTTATGTGAACATGAGCAAGGCAACTAGGGCCAAGGAGTTGTGAACTCAAAAGAAGCTTCGGGGCTGTGACAGCACACATTTTTCACCTTAGCACTCATCTAGTAGGGGGGTCAGGCAAATTTTTCAACCCCCGCCTAAGACTACACAAAGAGAAATATATACAACTCTAGTTTATATTATTGCACATGATGAAGCTTCAGCAGTTGCATTATAAGTCACTATTTCCAGAGGTTTATAACTGTGCAATAAAAAAATTTGTTCTGGATTGAGTCTTGGCAAGCAAGGCCTTTTTAAAGTTATGTTTCAAACTGATTTGTTGGCTGTTTTTAAACTTTGGAGATGGAGAGCCAGGAATTATTTGTTTGGTGGGTGGAAGCAGGCAGGAAAAAATGTGAGCAGTGACTTTCAAAAAAAATCGAAGAACCACTAACACACTAGTAAGAGAACAGAGTACTTGTTTTGGCGCCATGGTGATTTTTTTAGGTGTAGTCAATATTCATATTGCTAAAATAATCACTGTATATTTTTGAAATTTGTAATGAACATTTGTGAGTCACTACACTTATTTGTTAATTCCATTCCAAGTTCCTGGGCAGGGAGGCTTTACAGGGAGCCTATTTTGGGATGAAGACTAGAAGATGACATGGAAATATTTGGGAATTGGGAAATGGAGAAGAATCATAGAAGGCTGCACAGAACACAGGACAGAGGGTTCCAGAATGGTCAGATAATCATCACTAGCGATAAGAATCTTTGAAGGAATAACCTAAGTATCAACCCCATTATACATAAAGGAATATAGTATGTAGAATAGAAACTTTTATGTGTCTTCACCAGAAAAAGCAGTGTATATATTGGTTAGAAGTGAGTGAACACCAAAATGTGCCATTTTTTAAGCTTCTATTAAAGACAGGGCTACCTTAACCATAACCAGAAAAATGCACTGAACTTGTACTAGAGTAGGGCAAACATGTGTCTACTGGAAAGGATACATTATTACAAATCCTCTATTATTGTCCAATGGCTAATCGCAAAGAATGTTTCTGATACTTATTTATGCTATTTGAAAGCAGCAGAAGTGTTAAGTGGATGGAAATAAAACGTATTGATCACCAGTTCTCTGTGGTAGAAAAACTACATTTCAGAAGGCGGGAAAGAGAAAAAGAATCTAGTCTACAGGAAGGAAAGTTCTGAAGGGTAAGAAGCATAGAAGAAGTGAGACTGGGCTGAAGGAGGAAATAAGATTTGGTGATGTGAGAATTGCTGGGAAGGAGGGAGTTCTTGTTACATATGCCAATTATTTTTATTAAAAAACTGTCAACATGGCAGGCAGAGCTGGATGCAGAAGATCTCAGAAGAGAGTTTAATGACAGCATAAAAAATACAAGATAGAAGATCAGGGAAGAAGAATACACATGAACATAGGAACCACTATATTGAATCAAACCTGTGATTCATTTAGCCCAACATCCTGTCTCCAAGAGTGACCAGCACCAAATGTTTCAGAAGATACAAAAAATCCCCATAGTAAGTAGATGTGGAATAATCTGCCCTCCATGAAAGTCTCATCCTAATTTATATTAGCTAGAAGTTACCAAACCCTAAAGCATGATGTTTTATATTCCTTCTAAAGTTGTTCGCATTATCTGCTGTAACACTGGAATAGAGCAAAGACAGAAGTCTTCCAGAAGAGGAGAGGAGAATTGAGGAAAAAGGAAGTAGACCTAAAATCATAGAAGTCAACATAATCACAGGGCTTCCTCCAAAGACCGGGAGCAGCATAAGAACAGGAATGAGGTAGAAGTTACTGGGGGAAGAAAGCCAAGGATGGAATTAGTGGGGCAGCAAAGTAGTGTCATTGGAGAGAGTGTCAAAACAGGAATCAGGTAGGGATGTGTTAACTGCAGGGTGCAATCCGGACCAGTGAGAGGTTGTATCACTGCCTATCCTGTAACCCTAGCTGCCTCACAATGTTTTGCTGTCACAGCTCCCAAACTGGTCCATTCACAAACAGTACAACAGCATGCATGTTACACCCTGGGTGTTTGTGTACAGCTACAGCCTTTGCCCAGCAGCTTTAACCTCAGAAGCATTTCAGCAACAGTCCAGTCACACACTGGCTTCCACCAGCCGTGGTTACTACTTGCAGGGTACCCCAACACACTCCCAGTCCTGAGTTTTCCGTAAAATGTACGTTCTGCACTGTCCAGCTCTCACCTGGGCAGTTCAGATATGGGAGGTCCTCGTTCCCCATAAGGGGTAATATTCAACATTTTGCAACTTTAATTGGAGTTACCAACCAGTTCAGTTAAAACACAATACTGGGTTACTTTATATTAAAAATAAGACAAGTTTATTTAACTATAAAGAGATAGATTGAGTGAGTACAAGTATAAGGTATTAAAGTCAGAAATGATTACAAGAGAAATAAAATACTTTCTAGTAGCTAAAACTTGACAAGTGAGACTTGGTTCAAGGTCAAAGCCTTACCACAGGTTCCCAACAACATTGCTGACCAAACTATCAGGTCAGTATCCCTCTCAAAGTCAAAGGGCTGGTTCCTTTATCTTCTTAGGTGAAAGGGGGAGGTGGGCTTGGGGTGTTTCCCTTTTATAGTCCAGTCATCCTTTGAAGTGGATTCTTCTGAGGATTACCTCTCAAATCAAAGTTTATTCGAATAGTAAAGGTGGTGACATGGAGTCCGGTGGTTAAGGTGGCTCCATAGGCTTTCCTCTCCCCTGTGTGTGCTGAAATAGAGATCTGTCTTGTCTCCTGCTATTCCCCCCCACCCTTGATGCCTCAAGTACCCTTTTTACTACTCACAGGTAAAATGAGGTAAGCATACATTCCTTTGTTTCGGATAGACCTGTTTAACAACTTTTACCTAGTCAGGGCTGTGTGGGTTTGAATGTGTGCTAACATCCTACAAGGGGAAGTCATAGCTTTACATATAACCTTGCTACATATGTTTCCCCATGATGATATTGACAAGCAAGTTATAATTTTCAAATGATACCTCACAAAGCATATTTTGTACAAAGATTATTACAATGATGTGAATACAGGGGATGAAAGACCATGAGTCAGAGAGAGACCCGCAGAGAATTAAGAAATGTTGACAGAATCCACAGAAGGAAGGACAGGGGAGAGAGAGAAAGTGGGGAGCAATCAAGTAGTGATCACAGAGTGAGAATACAGGGATCATGTTCAAGAGAGAACTGTATTTGGTGAAGATTAGATCAAATTCATTAATACAACAGCCAGTCGAATGCCAATGATCCCACAAGGATGTTATAGAAAGGCACTGAAGGGTGGCAGGATATTGACGTGAAAATTGAAGTTTCCCTACATGTGAGGAGGGATTGAGTCAAGTTGTTGAGTCAAAGAATCAGCATTGCAGTGGTGCAGCTTGCACCCATATTAATGCTTAGCACTTTAGGTACTTTCTGAAATCATCTTAAATAAAATTGTCACCTATAAAACACAGCTGTTACAACTCTTCCTCTTGTTTTTCTCACTGCATGGAACAACAGCCAGGTTAACCTATCCAAGCACACAGTTGCTGCTCTCTGCTCCTGATGCCATTCTGGCTTGGTGTTAAATTCAAGTGGCCTCACACCACTGAGATCTGAAGATGGTAGTACCCTTCTTAAAAATTAACTTGGTGTTTGTACACATTTTCTTTTTCTTCTTCAAGTGAATGTAATGATCAAGAAAGGCAATACTCCAACTGACCTGGAGACCAAATTCCTCTATGTACCTACATGACAAGTACAGTCTGGACACCTGCAATGCAAGCTTCCTTTTACTGCTTTGCTACCATATACCACCTCACCAGTGTATTTTATTTCTGTTTTCATAGTCCCTAACACTGAATGTGAGCAAGCCTTTGGCCCCACTTTCAGACAGAGGCACTAATATTACTTATCAATAGATACAATAGATTTGACATTGCCCCCACAAGGCACAAGAGAATGAATCACATCAAGCTTTGGAAGGGGCTGGTCATTTAGATCTCTCCCCGAAAAAAGCCTGTTGTCATGGTTAAGTGCTCTAATGGGAAGGGGAACAAAGGGTTTATACTACCTATTAGGGTAACCAGATGTCCTTATTTTATAGGGACTGTCCTGATTTTGGGGGCTTTTTTCTTATATAGGCACCTATAACCTCCCACTCCGTCCCGATTTTTTACACTTGCTATCTGGTCACCCTACTACCTATAATAATAAAAAAGAAAACCTAAATACAGATGCACCGCCATTTCAGATGCCTAAAAGATACCTCAGGTGTCCAACTTTATTGCATAACATGTAGTTACCTGCAGGTCAGTGGTTCTCACTCTTTCAGACTGTTCATACTACATCTAAAACTCAAAAGTACTTGTCAAACAACATTGGTAGTGTTAATCAGTGCAGCTTAGAGTTATCATGAAGTTTAGGTTTTGTTTTTTTAAACCAAGACATACTACATTTTGAGAACCGCTGCTTTAGGTCATTCATATTACAAGGGACAATTGCGAGAGATGCTTGTGTATTCCCACAGCAATGTATTCCCTCGGATGGTGAAATACAAACACACATACACTGGCATAGGGATTAAAGTAAGGAACTGGGAGTTAGGAGATCTAGAACACAATGTCTAAAGGCCTGATTCTCAATTTATACTAAGGCCCCTTTCCAGTGCAGTCAGCACTGTGTAAAGGCCGCTTTACGCTGCCCAAGTGGTACAAAGGGGACTATATATGAATGACAGAATAAAGCATTAAGAACGTAAGAAGCCTACTGGGTCAGACCAAAGGTCCATCTAGTTCAGTATCCTGTTTTCTGACAGTGGCCAGTGCCAGGTGTTCCAGAGGGAATGAACAGAACAGGAAATCATCAAGTGATCCATTCCCTGTCGTTCATTCCCAGCTTCTGGCAAACAGAGGCTAGGGACACCATTCCTGCCCATCCTGGCTAATAGCCATTGATGGACCTATACCTTCATGAATTTATCTAGTTCTTTTTTGAACCCCTTTATGGTCTTGGCCTTCAAAACATTCTCTGGCAAGGAGTTCCACAGGTTGACTGTGCGTTGTGTGAAGAAATACTTCCTTTTCTTTGTTTTAAACCTGCTGCCTATTAATTTCATTGGTGACCTCTGGTTCTTGTGTTATGAGAAGTAAACAATACTTCCTTATTTACTTTCTCTACACCAGTCATGATTTTATAGACCTCAATCATCTCTCTCCTTAGCTGTCTCTTTTCCAAGGTGAAAAGTCCCAGTCTTATTAATCTCTCCTCACATGGCAACTGTTCCATACCCCTAATCATTTTTGTTGCCCTTTTCTGAACTTTTTCCAATTCTAATATATATTTTTTGAAATGGGATAACCACATCTGCACACAGAATTCAAGATGTGGTTGCCTCTATATAAATTCATGGATTTATATAGAGGCAACATGATATTTTCTGTCCTATTATCTATCCCTTTCATAATTATTTTCAGCATTCTATTCACTTTTTTTGACTGCCACTGCACATTGAGTGGATGTTTTCAGAGAACTATCCACAATGACGCCAAGATCTCTTTCTTGAGTGGTAACAGCTAATTCACACCCCATCATTTTATATGTATACATGGGATGTTTTCCAATGTGCATTAATCAACATTAAATTTCATCTGCTATTTTGTTGCCCAGTCACACAGTTTTGAGAGATCCTCTTGTAGCTCTTCACAGTCTGCCTGCGTCTTAACTATCATTAGTAATTTTGTATCGTCTGCAAACTCACTGTTTACCCCTTTTTCCAGATCATTTATGAATATGTTGATTAGGACTGGTCCCAGAACAGGCCCCTGGGGGACACCACTATTTACCTCTCTCCATTCTGAAAACTGACCATTTATACCCTACCCTTTGTTTCCTATCTTTTAACCTGTTACCAATCCACCAGAGCACCTTCCCTCTTAGCCCATGACAGCTTACTTTGCATAAGAGCCTTTGGTGAGGGACCTTGTCAAAGGCTTTCTGAAAATCTAAGTACACTATATCCACTGGATCCCTTTGGTCCACATGCTTGTTGACCCTTTCAAAGAATTCTAGTCAATTGGTGAGGCACGATTTCCCTTTACTAAAACCAAATGGACTCTTCCTCAACAAATTCTGTTACCTATATGTCTGACAATATTGTTCTTTATTATAGTTTCAACCAGTTTGCCAGATACAGAATCAGGCTGATAGGCCTGTAATTGTTGGGATCACTTCTGGAGCCCTTTTTAAAAACTGGCATCACATTAGCTAACCTCCAGTCATCTGGTAGAAAAGCTGATTTAAATGACACGTTACAGACTACAGTTAGTAGTGCTGCAATTTCACATTTGGGTTCCTTCAGAATTCTTGGGTAAATACCATCTGGGCCTGGTGACATATTGCTGTTTAAATGTTCCAAAGGTTCACCAGTGGTCTTAAATATGTAAGAATTAAAAAGGGTGATTCAGAAGGATAAAATTGAAACTGCAACATGAAGAAAACTACACTATTCAAATTTCTAATAATGTTCGTTTAAGATGCAATTTGTTTGGAACATAAAGCAACATGTTACTCAATGGGAAAGATGCAGAGCAAAGAATAGAAACTGTACAGCCACTGGCATTTGAAAGAATTTAAGATCATGACTTATGCACAAAGTAAGCATTGTTTACACTGCTCTGCGGATGGTACAAAGATGTCTTTTTAATAAGATTGAGCCATATTTTCCATACCAACACAAAATAATTATATTTCCAGAACTGAGGTGGAAAATGAACAATCTTCTCCACATATTTCCTTGGATACTGAATACATTTATTAAAAAAGCTGTATCCTCTGCAAACCATTAGTGAATTTTAAAAACTAGCACAGCAAGTGCTTTATCATAGCATGAGTTTGACTTCTAGCTAAAAATATTCATGTGGGGCTCCCTATACCAGTGAAAGAAAACAGAGCAAACAACTTGCTGAACAGCTGACATGTATTTTAACTCCCTGGCAACATTTCCCAGATATATCAGGATTCTGTCCTTAATCTCAAAGAGCCCTTCTAGTCGATACAATAAAAAGACAGTATAAACTGTAGTATGTTTTTATATAAACATCTACATACACACATTGGGTCTCACTTGCTAGAAAACTACATCACTTTTTATCCAATTGAGTAACTTTCAATTCTATAATACCTCATGTTGTATTAGCCAAGTCATTCCCCTTCGCAAACAGATTTTTTTTTTTTTAGAAATTTTTTTTAATCTATATTAGAAAAGGGTTAGCTCATAATAATCCAAATTTTATTACAGAATATTTTATATCTATTTAAATCTCATTGAGCTGCAGGAAATTTACTAGTCTACCTTCTGAACATAAGGTTAAATTTCAAACTGCAGGACTGCACCACAAGTGGGGATTCAACTTAAATTATTACAGCTTTTGAATATCCCGGGGACAGCTCAAAGCAATGTGTTCTTTAACACTCCACTGTTGCCTGCTGTACAGCCAAAGAATTTTCTCTTCATTGTATTAACACAAGATGTGGTCATAGAACTCTACAGGGATCCCAGAGTCAACATCTAGGTTTCTCTTCATCCACTAATGCCTTGATGTCAACTTGCAGATACCTACTGAGTTCTACAATAGTATATAGTCAGCAACACTTACAGTGAAGAGGGATGCCTATACTCAGACAGCAGCAGCAACGTGAACATAAATCAGAACGCCAGGTCTGCAGTTAGAGAAGGGAGTAAAAGTTAGGGGGAAAATAATGGAGAGAAAGTGTGCAATTAAATCTACTTTAATTTACAGGTACTTATAAAACAGATTCACAGATTCTAAGGCCAGAAGGGACCATTGTGATCATCTAGTCTGACCCCACGGTATAACATAGGCCAGAGAACTTCCCCAAAATTCCTAGCACAAATCTTTTAGAAAAACATCCAACCCTTGATTTTAAAAGGTCAGTGATGGAAAATTCACCATTGTTCCAATGGTTAATACTCTCACCATTAAATATGTACACTGTTTCCAGTCTGAATTTGTCTAGCTCAAACTAACAGCCACTGGATTGTGTTATACCCTTTCTGTGGTACATTAAAGAGCTCATTACTAAATATTTGGTTCCTCATGAAGGTACTTATAGACTAATCAAGTCACCCCTTAACCTTCTCTTAGTTAAGCTAAATAAGCTCAAGGAACAATCTATTACTATAAGACATGTTTTCTAATTCTTTAATCATTCTCACAGCTCTTCTCTGAATCTTCTCCAAATTTACCAACGTCCTTCCTGAATTGTGGGCACCAGAACTGGACAGTATTCCAGCAGCAGTTGCACCAGTGCCAAACACAGAGGTAAAATAACCTCTCTACTCCTCCTCAAGATTCTACAGTTTATACATCCCAAGATCCCATTAGCTCTTTTGGCCATAGCATCAAAACTGGGAGCTCTTGTTCGACTGATTATCCACCACGACCCAGTCTTTGTCAAAGTCACTGCTTCCCAGGATAGAGCCCCTCACCCAGTAAGTATGGCCTGCATTCTTTGTTCCCAGATGTATACATTTAGATGTATTAAAAATACAGATTTTTTTCACCCTGTTTATCAAGCGATTCTCTTCCTTTCATTCACTGAACAGTTATGTTGATTCATTATAATAATAATCAGTTAATCTAGATGAACAAGCCATCTCTTATTCCCCCCACCACATCCGTCCCCGTCCATCCCTCCCAGACCATCTCCGTCTTTACATCCTGAATAATCAGGGGCTGTCTCATTGATTTGTGTATGTAATTGCCATTATAATAATGGCAGCTTATATACACACACAAAACCAGGGAAGAACAATTAGCCTCAACTAATAGTGAATTTAGAAACTTTCCTCCTCCCACTTTCATGTAAGCCAGCAGCAATATTTGACTTCATGGAGGGAAGATTTCTCTAACTTATGAAATTCATGTCCCTCTTTAAATATTGCTAAAGTAGATCTGCTAGAATTTACTTTTATTTCCAGCTCAAAAAATACTTAATTCATTTGCTCTTCAGATGACAGATTCCTCTGGAATAGGCTTAGAAGGTAACTGAAATCCCTGGGTTCTGCTACAAGAGGTTTCTCCTTTTCTCTCCTTCCAATTGACACTCCTTTGCAAGTTACTCAGCATGAACACTGATTTCTAAGTGTTTCCCATTTGAACTGCTGTCTTTGCATAAAGACGAAAGCATCCCAATCTTTGGGATGATAATACACAGTTATTCATTTCCTACATAACAGAGGCTAATAAAAATAATTGTTTATTGTTTTATTAAAAAACACCTCCACTCTTGAATGGCTTTTCCCTTCAACGTATCTGACATACTATTCATCAACTCCTTACTTTCATACTGGCCCTTATTTTTGCTTTTGACAGGATACCATCCACCTTGGACAAAGATTTGAAATGGCCCTGCCTACTTTTCTTAATTTACACATTATACTCCGACACATTTTGTTACCCTACTATCCACATTCCCTAAGCCCCTAAAGTTTCCTTGATCTCGTTCCCACAGCAACACTCTCTGATAGTGAAGGGCTGTAACATCACCACTGAAGACTTCGCAAACACAGTGATTTCTGACCTGACAAGTTTAACTGGGAATCAAACCAACTCTGAAATGGAGCAGTTAAGAGCAACATACAATTGTGTCAGACAATTATTTGATGCTGTTTCAGTTGAAACAGATCCGATATAAAGCACCATATATGGCAGCTATCTAAAAAGTGCTGGTTATAATCAGCTCAACTGCCTGTATGGCAGGTAAACACTGAACATTTGATAGTAAGCTAACATGGCTCTTTATAAGATCTAGATAGAAAATAGTCAATTTTATTAGTTACAAATATGCAGTGGGGGGGGGGCGAGGGAAGGAACTTTCAGAGTAAAGCTGTACAACACTGTTGCCAGTTTGATTTTTCTCTTTTTTTGTTTCTTTGTTTTCTAAAACATATTTTCTGTACTCCTTACAGTTGCATATATTTTTATCTTATCTAAGAATTGACCGCTGATTAGGATCCCAGTGGACTTGACCACCTGGGAGTATGATTAATAAACACATTTGTTAAGAATTCATGCATGCATTTCACAAGGACTGGCAGCATCCGCCCAGAAGAGGACCAGAAATGGAAGTGCAGAGGTGCTCTGACTCTGGATTTAGATGAATTGAAGGCATGTGCTTTCTTGTAACTAATTCTGGCTGGGACTACTAATTAGCATCATAAGCACAATGGACTTATTCTCTTTCACCCATAAAAATATTCCTATATACACTGATTAAAATTTCACACTTCCATAACAGTTTCTGATATAAGTATGCATTCTGTAAACTGCATAACAACTTACAACAGATAATTACTAAATAATTCCATGTAGAACTCCAGAAAAGATTCTGTTTGCTACATGTGACTAAAGTGAAAGCATGGCTCCTAGATTTTCAGGAGGTACTAATGAATTTCATAACTACCACCACAGGGAACTTGGCTTTTGGAGGATCTCACACCATTAATGGAATTTCATAACAGAGGATTCATAGATTGGATGTAAACCTTTAGAACTTTAGTTTAGGTATTATCTGACTGTTTCACAGCTATAATTTATTGGCTGAATGCTGCAAAATCTAATATAATAAATTAATCTGATGTTAGTGTTTACAAAAGAGCTACTATATAATTCAATTTTAAAATAACAGTTCATGGTGCTTAACATAGCTGAATTTCATTTTCTAAATTGTTCTAAAGATTTGTAGGGAAGATAATGGGTCCAATTCACTGAAGATACGTACAAGAACCTCCCTGCAGCCCCCAAATCTGCATCACAATCCCCTCCCCCCACGTTGTGACCTGCATAAGCAATACATCAACCTCAATGCTCATGAAAATCAGGAGATTTCAAAGTCTGATGATTTTAAATCAATGTTAAATTTGGGGGTCAGGTTTCAAGCTTTCTTCTGCAACTATGAGGGATAGATACTTACTTCTTGTAAAAGGGAAAATGGAGTTTCACATAATCAGTTCTCTCCAATCATTATATTTTTAAGAAATAAAACAAGATATCTCTAGACTTGCAATAAAATTGTAAGAATCAGCAATCCTATATAGGCCACAACAGTAATCCCAATGATTGATGAAGCACAGAGACTGCTTAGAAGTTATAAAAGCTAGTCAGTTTTTTATTTTAAAAAAAAAAAAAAAAAAAAAGATCCATTTTCTCACGATATAACCCCTAGTTGTCAAAGAGGCAGGGAAATGCAGAAGGTGTTTAAAAATGTGTTTAAAAGAACCTGGATTATTCTTCATTTTATCTATTTTTATACCAGTACAGATTCTCTAACCCAGAGGTCAGCAATCTTTCAGAAGTGGTGTGCCGAGTCTTCATTTATTCACTCTAATTTAGTTTCACGTGCCAGTAATACATTTTAATATTTTTAAAAAGTCTCTTTCTATAAGTCTATAATATATAACTAAACTATTGTTGAAAGTAAAGTAAATAAGGTTTTTTAAATGTTTAAGAAGCTTCATTTAAAATTAAATTAAAATGCAGAAACCCCCGGACTGGTGGCCAGAACCCAGGCAGTGTGAGTGCCACTGAAAATCAGCTCACGAGCAACAGGTTGCCTACCCCTGCTCTAACCTGATCAAGACTATATAATAGCATTAAGACACATTGCCTAGGAAGCACCGGGTATTTCCTCCAATCAGCTCAGCTCTATGCACAAACTTTTTTGTCTGGTTGGCTCTAGGCCTGCGTGGAGACGAAGTCTTTTCAAATACATTTCTGCTTTTACCTCCCTTATCTTCCTCCAACTCATCACGGCAGAATAATGCACTGAGATTTGTAATGACAGCAACTAAAAATAGTGAACTCCCCCTATTCTTCTGATGTGAGCAGCAGCAGAGATGCTGAAGCAGTGTGCAGTTTCAGTAAGACAACTGCAAACACGACATACTTGGGAAATGGTTTTCAAACCCATAATGGCTAGATGCTGAACATTATTTTTAAATGGAAATTTAAATACTGCAGAAATTGATGGCTCAGCCCCCTCCCCTCTGTCTTTTTCCAAGCTCTTTCTATCCCTCCAGTAGAGAGAGAATTTTCCCCAGCATTGGCATAAATCTGCTTCTTGCTGTGGGATATTTTTATAGTGTTTTTGTTTGGAAAGCAACTGTGTCTGTATTCTGTCAGAAACCATTTTATCTTTAAATTTAAAATTATGTAATAAACAGAACTGTCGATAGTACAAATTAATCCTATTTGATCTTCCAAAGAAAAATAATCAGGTTAGCTATATACCTGTTTGCAAAATTGCCTCTAGAATCTACCACCATAGGCACAAAATCTAATTGCCTATCTTCTACCATGGTAGAAGATACGAATGTACCAGCTAATATTTTACTCACATATATAGAAAATGTCAACTCACTCAAGTACAGTATTGGTGTAATGCATACTGCAGCTCACAAGGGTCAAGAATCTTTTTTCTGAAGCTATAAACCTCTCGACATTCTTACCTGTTCTGAATTCAACCCCAGCCAAAGAGAAATTGGCCAAATTTACCCCCTTTTTTCCCCAAAGCTACCAGAAAAGGGGGTTCATCTGCAGTTTCTTTCAAATGATTAATTTTTCCCTCAATAAGTACAGTTAACCTTTGGGAAATAATCATGAGAAACTTCCCCCAAAGCCCATCACAGCGTAACGGATGGTAAAAATTCCAAAGAACAAAGTCACATAAATACATCACTGAAGACCATTACACCAGTGCTAAACCATAAAGAAGTTTCCAGCCTAAACAAACCATTAATACCTTTATCAATTTTCTAGGGTTAAGGGGTTCAAAAGGTATCAGATTTAAAATTTAGCACAAATTAATTCATTTATCAATAAATGTGGCCAACAATTTCTTTAGAGACTGTTTAAAAATGCATTTTATCACCAACAACTGCTTGCTAACTAACCGGGGCTTAGCAGCATTGTCTCTGTAAATCCAACTGACCGTATGAGTAAGACAAAGACATAAGGCTGTTACTCAATAATTTGATAATTTAGTCAAAGGAAAATCACTATTTCAAATCCTGTCCTTTCTAGATTACACAATCTTTCCAACAACTTCATTCAGGTGGAGGACTAGGAATTGTTTTGGTGTACAAAAGCATTTCACTGGATCCTTCTGTTCAGAAGTTAACTTTTTAACCCTTTTATTTCTTAAAACCATTATCAAGCCAGAGTTTGGTGGCTAGCAACCAGCACAATTATGGACCAACATGAATAGCAACAGATGGGACAAAAAGCATAAACTAATTTAATAACTTAGACGTTTGAGTAATATGACATACTTGAAAAACTGAAGGTATTTGAAAAAAGTATTTTAAAAAAGGGGCACCAAGTCATTTGAACCCATGTACAGGAGGGCATAATTATTGTATAAAGTATCTTAGCTTTTATATTCTGCTTCCTCTACTTGCACAGAACTCTCAGAATCATTGGAGAACCAGGCATATAGAGAGAAGAGTAACAGAATTAAGATCCACCATATTGATGCAATTAATAAAACAAACAGCTATTTTTTCAACTCTATGTGAAACAAAGAATGAAAATCAAGTTTTCCAAACATAAAAAGGGACAACTGATATTCCCAATTCTACAAGTGATATTTTAGACAACAGAAAGCACATAAAACACTGAGTCTCATCATGCATTTTTTGGTATAAAAGTTAAATATATTTATTATAAAGATTCTAAAATTTAAATAGAAATAGAAATACTTCTACCAACCAGAATTTATATGATATAAGCAGGAATTTACACTTTTTATCTAAGACCTGATTATGCAGTCCTTATTTCAGAAAATTACCGGTTAAGATGGACCAGTGTGTTGTTTTAGCAGCTGGACAGTCAGAAAAGCTACATTAAAGAATAACTATATAAACAGACATTTGCTTGAAACTCAATGTTTTGGTCAGCAAACTTAGACCATCTTCAGGAAATAATTAAAACTGCTAATAGATTGACCTAGTTGTAATGAACTAGGAAGAAACAATGACATTAATTTTCAAAGCTACAGTTATTTCAAGTTGTTAAGTTGCCTGTAAATATGCCCACAGTGCTAAACAGAGTAAGTTTTATTAGCTGCACTTTTTTTAAAAATGAAATGCACTTGCTGATAGATGTTTTAAGAGGTATTAAAGAAACAAGCTATTTTACTGATTTACAGCAAAAATATAGCAGCCAGAATTCAAGTCATAATTCATCAAAAGTAATATGACATGCTTCAGGCCTAAGGAAATTGTAAGAACAGCTGAAATGGTATCATATAGCCATTCAAACTTAAAAAAAATGAAATAAGCATGAACAAGGAACTTAAAGATTTCAGAAGTACAGTTATAATGCAATATTTGCATGTTCTCACATTACTATTACGTGCTTGCTCTTTTGCTGGAGCAATGAAAACTTGATTTGCATGCCCGAAGTCTTATAAACACCTCTATGAACTGTTTACCCCTCTTTTAAATATCAGTTCTTAATGACTTAAGAAGAAGAAGAGACTTTCTACAAGGCCATAATTTTATAAATACCTGTTCCCAAAAGATTCACATATTAGGTGGATATATTGGACTTGAAGAAAATAAAATTGGATTTATAGATGGATCTGTTTCTTCTGCTAAACTAATAATCATAAATCAAATAATTATATTTCCATTTATAGTCTCACATTCCAGAAAGTGTTTATGTTAATACATAAGAGTGTTCACTTATAAAAACTAGGAATTAAATTGTATTACTTTGGACAATGTATTACTTGCAGTCCCTAACCAAGAGTATGGTTGTTATGGGCATTCAGGCCAATGATCCTCCCCTTTTTGCCATTTCATATATCAGATTCCTCTTAGCTCCCCAATTCCCCAAAACAGAGGAAAAGTAATTTTGTTGATGACAGCAGTCGTGTTCTGTAAATTGCACATTACTGTATTCTCTTCCTCAATGATCAATCTCTCATCTATTTATAGTCCAGATTTTGTTTCTGTTGATTTTACAAAACGTATACACTACTTCCATCTACATAGTAAAACATTACTACACTGGCCACTCAAATTTTAAAGAAAAAAAACCCTCATTAACTATCATGGATTTAACTATAAAGAAAGGAAGATAAGCAAAAAGACAGAATTACCACAATGTTACAGCATTAGAAATGATACACAACTGAAAATGCCTACAACTAAAATAACTGGCCTGCACCAATGGTATTTCATATCAGCAGTATCAAGAAAATAAAAAGCAAATTTTCTTATCTGTGACACTTATTCTAGCACTAGAAAAGGTTCAGAAAAGGGCAACTAAAATGATTAGGGGTTTAGAGAGGGTCCCATACGAGGAAAGATTAAAGAGGCTAGGACTCTTCAGCTTGGAAAAGAGGAGACTAAGGGGGGACATGATAGAGGTATATAAAATCATGAGTGATGTTGAGAAAGTGGATAAGGAAAAGTTATTTACTTATTCCCATAATACAAGAACTAGGGGTCACCAAATGAAATTAATAGGCAGCAGGTTTAAAACAAATAAAAGGAAGTTCTTCTTCACGCAGCGCACAGTCAACTTGTGGAACTCCTTACCTGAGGAGGTTGTGAAGGCTAGGACTATAACAATGTTTAAAAGGGGACTGGATAAATTCATGGTGGCTAAGTCCATAAATGGCTATTAGCCAGAATGGGTAAGAATGGTGTCCCTAGCCTCTGTTCGTCAGAGGATGGAGACAGATGGCAGGAGAGAGATCACTTGATCATTGCCTGTTAGATTCACTCCCTCTGGGGCACCTGGCATTGGCCACTGTCAGTAGACACAGATACTGGGCTAGATGGACCTTTGGTCTGACCCGGTATGGCCTTTCTTATGTTCTTATGACACTAAAAGAATTTTAGATTGTTAAAACAGACAATTTTAAAAACTGGTTTTGTTTTTTCATACTGAAGGTTTCTGTCCACTTAGTGCATTTCACATTGGACAATTAACAAAGACCTGAACAATTAGCTTCTCTTTTCCCAATATTCAGTTAATTTCCTGGCCCTCATACATTAACACATTGCAGCAACACTTGGGCTGCAGAGTACTGAAAAATGTCTAACTACACAGAAGAAATATTCGTTAGATAGCACTGTAACTAGTTTTGGGGTCCTGAGAATTTTCTAGTCTATTGCCAACATTTACATGGACAATGATATGAATAAGCAGGTACTGACTTGCTTCTAAAGAAATTCCTTTCATAACATTTTAGGAGAAAATTACAGCTACACCCATTAAATAATCCCAATATGAATTCCAAGTATCCTGTGGCACCTTAGAGACTAACAAACTGCCACAAGGATGCCTCCTTGTTTTTGCTAATATAGACTAACCCAGCTACCTGTCTCCAAGTAGCTTGTTTTTCTTAACACCTAATACAAAGACACATGCTCTTGCTTATCTAGCCATTTGAATCAAATATTCTTTACATCAAAGACAGAATAACTTGTTTCACGGCAAGAGAAAACAAGTATATAAAAGTTCTTTGATTCTTTTGGTTCACGCACGGTTCATAGTTTGGTTCATAGTTTTGACAAGGTGAATGCCTGTGTTCATCACCAATTAATCTCATCGTCAAACTGTTACGGTTTGTTTGCAAAACTAACTTTTCCCCCATTTTGTTTCCACAAATGCTAACTACAATCAACACGTTTGTTTACATGACATTTCATCACATAAACTCTACGTCGGGTTACACACCATAAGAGCACTGGATAAAGAGAGACAACGAAGCAAGTTATAGCTGATGGACCCAATCACTTAGTATCTGCCAGCCAACCAGCGTTGTCTGAAGTTTTTCTTTAGTTTCTTTCAAGTCCTTTTCCCTTGCAAGATGGTTTGTGTTTAGAAACAAGCATTTATTGCGTTTGATTCCAAAGTGATTCCACCAGTCAGATTAGTCACAATTGCAGCCCCTTTCAGCGACCCAGAGAGCTGCCTAGTCCCGAGGCGCAGCCATAATCGTTCCCAGGTATTACCTTGCAAAAGCTACAGTTCCACAATGGCCCTTTGTTGAGCTGCACGTTGCTGAGGTGGTGGATGTGCCCTGTTCAAGGTGCTGTGTGCACCTACCTCCCCCCACCCTCCTTGCAGTCAGCTGAACTTCCACTTTCCAATCCGCGCAGACCCGGATAACCTCGCCAAGGGGGTAGAGGCGAGCAACTGCCTGCAGCTCGGCAACAGCAAGGGAAAGCTCCCGCGAGCCAGCAGCAGAGCACGGCGGTGCCTGCACCCACGGGACCCGGGTTGCGGCCCTCACACATGCCATGAGTTGCTGTGCTTACCCTGAGGGAGGCAGGGCTGCCGCTGCCCGCCAGACGCGGCCGTCCACTCCCTTGGCTGGGCGCGCAGCGCTTGGCCGCCCGGGGCAGCTGACTAGGCTCCACGCCTGCCGGGCCGGGGCCGGACTCCAAGCTGGGCGGGAGGCGCGCTCGGCACAGCTCCTCGGCCGCCCTCCTCCCCCGCGCCGTCACCTGTTTGCAAAGGGCTCCGGGAGACGTCGCGGCCCCGCAGCCCAGCGCCAGCCGTGCCCCGTGTTATCCCCCCTCCGCTCCTGGGGCAGCGGGGCACGTTACAAACCGCACCTTGGAAAACTGCAGCGCGCGGAGCCGTCCCTGCTGCCGCTCCGGCTCCGGCTCCGACTCCGGGTCGGGCTGAGCAGCGGCTTCCCTCCCAGCCGCTCCGAGGGTTCCCTGCTCCCAGCACAGCCCCGGCCAGCGCAGCCTCTCGCTCCTCGCCCCGCCGCGGGGAGGCGGGGGCTGGGCAGGGCAGGGCTGGCCTTTCTTCGCGCTGGAATTTTCCTCTTTCCCCAGCTGGGACGGGCTCCGCTTCCCCCGACCCACCACTAGGGCGTGCGGGAGCCCTACAGGTGGGGAGAGCCCAGGCGGGGCACAGCCAGCGAAGGGTTCGGGTGCCACCACCTGCCCGCGTATCCTGCTCGCGGGGGAGAGTGCAGTTCCCCGAGAGGAAGCCCTCCCTGCCCTGGGAGGCTGC
This sequence comes from Mauremys reevesii, assembly GCF_016161935.1. NCBI lineage: Eukaryota > Metazoa > Chordata > Testudines > Geoemydidae > Mauremys > Mauremys reevesii. The sequence continues at coordinate 43,321,142 of NC_052633.1, read as the reverse complement.
TTTGGTGGGGGTTATAGGCGAGGGCCCCTTCTCATCAGCCCCTTCTTCACTCCGCAGCAGCGATCAGACCTAGTCTCTGTTAAAGATACACGTCCCTGCCTGCTCCGCGCAAGCTGTAGGACTGAAGGGGGCACGTCTGCGGCGTTCTCTCTCCGCGCTGCGCCCCCGAGCCCTTTGATCCTTTCAGGCTGCGCAAAATGAAAATTAGAGGGCTAGCAAAATTGAAACTGATTCGTCTGAAAGCACCTGGTGTTCTCTTGTTGCTGTGCAAATATAAGACAGACGGGGGCAGGTTTTGCTTGTTCTTATGGCCTAGCATAATGATGCAATATTTGGGTTGCAAAAACTCAGATGATAAATAAAAAAAAAGCTGTTAACTAAAACGTTATTTCCTTCAATAAAATCTAAATGAGGCCTCCTGGAGACATTGTCAATTTAATCACATTTGCCTCTTCCTCACCCCCATTGTTACAAGTAACAACTATTGTTCTACAACAGATTAGGGGGAAATGTTTTCATTTTGTTTGCATCCTGTGTATGACAACACTTTAATCTTGTTTATGTGAAAGAACTGCTCCATTGCAACCTGCATTGTGTGACTGAACTGGTCCAACAGTGCAGTGTCTGCACTAGGACTGTATTGTGAGTATCTAACCCATAGACAGGGCAGCCCTGGCCATAGGATGGACCGGGTCAACCACCATGGGCCCTGAGCTTGGTGAAGGGCTGGAATCAGAATGGGGTTGGGGCCTGGGCTGCAGGGTGGGAGGGTTCTCCCGGGCCCCGCATACCCCTAGGGACGGCGTTGACCATAGATGGGGGTAATGACACAGAACCATAAAATATAATTCTTCATTCAAATGAAGTACTTAGCACTCAATTTTTTCATTGGCTTTTCATTTTTGCCAATACAACTAGTTCTAGTAGTAGCACACCTGGGAATCTTACACTGTCACCTTGATCAATCAGTCCTTCAACCCTCATATAGATTGCACCAATCACAACACATCTTCCATTCTTCTAGTATCCTGGTCTTTCTCCATGTGCAGTCATGTCTTTTCACAATAAAATCTTCCTATCTCTTTGGAGGTCAGCCGAGTGGTCATTGCAGTTCCTGTGGGTACCACTCGGCGACAGCTGCTGTTCATTGATTGTCAGTGAGTCTCACTATATGCCCAGCCCATCGTATTTGACTATGCCTGCTCTCACAATGACATCCTGCACTCTACTCTGCTGTCTGATCACTTCACTGGGGACTCAGTCCTGGATTGAAATTCCCAGAATTCTTCTTTCCATCACCTTCTCCATGACAGATAGTTGCTGTTCCTCTTTCATTGTATCAAATAATTATTCTGTAAGGAATATTGTAACATAGACATTGTCTATATGTTATGCTTTCCCTTTCACTGTGGGTGTTTTTCTCAATTGTATTCTCCTTTTACAATAAAGAGTTCATAGGCCCTATTGCTGCTTGATCAGTCAGACCACAGGTGTGTGGTTACCCACGCCTGTATAATCACACACCATCATTGGGCACTCCCAACTAGTCTGTCTCAGTTCCCCACACCAAAAAATAAATAATTGATTAATCAGATGGGCTCCCATGGCCACTCCATAGCACAGCGTCCTGAGAAATAGTATCCAGTGAATCCCTGTGAGTTGAAGTATGATCCAGGAGTCCATATGGAAGTCTCTCTCCCCATTTGTCTCCTTTGCCAGTCCATCATTTTTTCTTGACAGTTCTGATGACCCCTCAAATTGCCAAGTGCTTGTCCCCTCCAGGGTTGGTGTGAAGGTTGAAAAGGTTTGTCAGGCCACTTAGCCACCATAACATTTTCCACTCTCTGCCTCTGGAATAGTGCATGAGTGATGCTGGTGGAGCCAGATTTCCATATTTGCTGCCATGATATCCTGATATGTTACCAATACAAAATAAGCTAATGCACTAGCCAAGTGATTCTTGGGTGGAGCCATCAAGTGGGCCATCCTATTGAACGTTTCACCCATTAGTGAGGTGCAGCCACTTCTAAGGTGTAAAATAGTAGCTGCTCAACAGCTTAGAACTGAAAATGAAAAATATTGTATGCAATTGATAATTCAGAGGGTGTTTAGATAGGCAGAATAATGGCCACAATTAAAATATGGCAAAGTGGTGTAAAAACCCCTGCTCTTAAGCAAATGTCATTGGCTCTTTAGTTACAGTAAGTCACAGGACATCATCCAAATGGTCAAAACTAAATTTGATGTCTCATTTAAAAGATACAGCATACTGCCCATCAGTAACATCATTCTAGAGCTTTGGTTCAGTACCAGTTTAAAAAAAAAGAATGCCATGTACTGAATCACTTACTAGTGCCAATGATAGAAACTCAGTAATGACAGGGAGAAACACAGCTATTAATATAAACTTTCAACACCAACATTGTGTGGAAAAAACATAAGGAAAACAGTGTCAACAGTGACACACCCAAGTAGATTGAACCCTGAGGGGGAGCTCCCAGCGGCCCAGCCAAGGAGGAAAGGTTCACTGGGGAACCCAAGCCAGAGCGAGAAGCAGAAGCTGTGCTTCCCTTCTCACAGTCCAAATTCCCTTCATTTTAACCCCTGGTTGTTAATCAAATACAGCATACCACAGGCCGGATGCCTGCAGGCCATTCTTCAAGCAAAGCTTTATTAAAATTATATTAAAAGTAGTTGTTTGAGACAGTTTAGATTTTATTTAACCTATGTATCTCATTCTTTAGTGAGGTTCAAAGTGCTGTGCTGACTTCAAAATGCTGCTCATGTAAAAGCTAAGTGAGAGTAGCTGCCTTACATAATGGACACAAGTCTACTATGAAATAACAGCCAGGGAAGACTGGAAAAGTGATCTGTTAACTCTATCTGTGTCCCTCAAAGTGAATTCTTTTTTGTTACTGTAAAGCAATAAATTTAAGACAAGTCCTTCCACTTTCTCAAACTGATTTGGGAAGCTACTGTTTATTAAGTGCTCAAATCTTTAGTTGTATAGCTGACATACATTAATGACTTTTAGAATGTTCTGAGGTAACACAATCATTTACTCAAAAGCATTAACCCATGTGACAAGTCCTGGCCTACTGTACTTTTTAATGTACTACTAGGTAACAGTTCTGACCATTGTTAGCGTAACTTTCAAGCATCAGGGACTATTAGTTCCAGTTTCTATTTTGAGCAAAAATTCATCCTTCTCAGGTAGGTACATAAAGTTCCATGAAGTTTCCTGAGTGTGGGTCTTTCATAAAGAACTGAAATGAATAAAAACAAGATCCTATTTGTTCTGAATAAACACTAACAGCCTGTGGCACTTTTTGTAACAGTAGCTAGTTGTCCAGTTGTTTTTTTGAAAAAATCCCCACACCTCCACCAGCCACTGGGCATCATGTTGGTCGTTGCTTTCCTTCACCCCAGAGGTGACTACAATCCAGTGATGCTGTCTGTAAACACTTTGGGATGAAAGGAGCTTTAGAAATGTAAAATATGGTATCATTTTCATGCAGTTGTGCCCATTATTGCCAGTGGTGAATGCTATTTAAAATATTAAATCAAATAGAACAGCATTTTTCACTGAATTCCATTCACAGAGTGGGAACGGTCTATTTAGAATCTCTTTCTTTTAGCATTTACTTGTATATGTAACTTTAACGTTGTGTGCAGTGTTGTAGCCATGTCAGTCCCAAGATATTAAGGAGACAAGGTGGGTGAAGTTATATCTTTTATTGGACCACCTTCTGTTGTTTCAATAAAAGATTCTAACAGAAGGTGGTCCAATAAAAGATATTACCTCACCCACCTTGTCTCTCTAACTTTAATGTTGTCATTACCTGATTTTGAGATACTTAACTATACCACCTTTACATTCTCAACTACCACATAGTTTTGTGCATGGAAAATAATATAGTACAATGGCTGTTTTGAATAGCATTGTGCAATAGGGGAGTGGAGCATGAAAGAGAAGGGCGTTTCCTATGTTAAATTAATTGTATGGTTCATTACTAAATGAGGTGGAAAGCAGAACTGCCTTATTTTATCAGTACAGGGGAAATGGATATATAAAAAAAATCAAACTTTTGGCATCCCAGCAGAATGGCAAAACATTGAACAATTTATAGGGCTCTCTTAGTTTTGTTTACAAAAAAAAATATCTACAAGTGATTTTACTGTCGAGTAGCCAGTCAGCTCACATAGCATAGCATCCTATTAGAGTTGCCTTTTATCATGTTTGAATTCCAGTAGCTGGGTGGGGTTTTTAGTGAGCATGCATATGCATGCACACAGCCACTGAAAGTATTACTATAGGCATGGGGACACATTTTTGCATGCCTATCTAAACTATCAGGTTCTCAGATGAAGAATATTGCACACTTTAATCATGCATTCATCTATAAATGTATAATAGTACTAGTTTGCACTTCTGGAGCACCTTTTACCCAAATAGCTCAACGCATTGTATAGTTGTTAAGAGGCTTAATTACTTTGAAAAGTAGTTAACAATTGTTACTCCTATTTTTCAAATGGAGAAACTGAGGCACTTTCAGATTAAGCAATTTGCTCAAGATCACAGCTAGTCAGCAGTAGAGCCAGGAATAAAACAAATTATCTTCCATTTTACATCACATCCTGTTGTATCCCCTATCCACTTCATTCCCCCTCCCCACATGTGCGTGTGCACACAGTCTCACACAGACACACACACACACGTGTGAGGCTAGGGGCTGGTTTACACTGGGAATTTACACTGACATAGTTATGTCACTCAGGGGGTGTGAAAAAGCTATATCTCTGAGTGATGTAGTTAAACCAACTTAACCTCCCTTGTGGATGAAGGGCCTGTTGCTGAAACTTGCTAAAATTATACCTTGCTACCAAACACTTCGCCTGCTGTGGACCATGCTGAGTAACAGATGCCCAAGGGTGTAGCTGGGTAATAAGACCAGCTCACCCCGTATCATAAACAACGGGCTACCATAAGGTTCTGTACTTGTGCCAACCCTTTTTAATGTTTACATAAGTGGCATGTCTTCAACTAAATCACAAAAATTTGGATATGCAGATGATCTTACCATGACAATCCAAGCATCAAACCTCCATGACATTGAGAAAGCATTAACTGAGGACCTCCAAAATATGGAACAATATTTCCACAAGTGGAGGCTCAAACCAAACCCTGAAAAAACAATAGTAAGCGCATTCCATCTTGATAATAAGGGTGCCAAAAACACACTGAAAGTAGCTTTTTGTGGTAAAAATGTGCAACACGATTACACTCCAACATATCAAACTTGACCGCACCCTCTCCTTCCATGATCATCTTGAGAATGTAGCTGCAAAGATAAAAATGAGAGCCAACATAATCCAGAAACTAGCAGGTACAACCTGAGGTGCATCAGCATCAGTGTTGCAAACATCTGCAATAACAATTATATATTCAGTAGCTGAATATTGTGCACCGGTATGCAGCAGATGCAGCCACACACGACTTGTGGATACACAGCTAAATACAGTGATGCAGTGCATCACGGGACCCCTTAAGACGACTCCAACACCAGGGCTACCTGTCCTGTCTAACATTGTTCCCCCACTGATATGCCAAACCACTGCAACATTCCACAAAGCTCAGCAAATCCAGGAAAACAGATGTCTTCCTATTCACCAAGACCTTGACAACCCCCTCCCATAACATCTTAAGTCCCGCGAGCCTTTCTGGGAACATTCGCTTAGCTTCATGCAATCAGGCTATGATCAGAAGGAGGCTTGGAAAGCAGATTGGGCTAAACAAGAATTAAAAACTAAGCATCTTGTGCCAGATCCCAAGCAGAAGGTTCCTGGGTTTGAAACTCCACGGTCATCTTGGTCAACTCTGAACCAAATTCAAACCAACCATGGTAGATGCTGCTATCTAATGCACAAATGGAAAATAAAGGACTCCCCAGTGTGCAAGTGTGGTTCCCCAGGACAGACCATCGAACATATCACTGCCTACTGCCCAATTTATAAATCTGAAGGAGGCATTACTGCAATAAATTCTGTTACTCTTGATGTAGCCATTGGCTCGATCAACT